>NC_048302.1:100470450-100604014 GCF_013100865.1 Trachemys scripta elegans | reverse complement strand
AGGGCTGAGAGGCACTTAAAAAAGCTGTGCACCAAAACAGGCCCAGTGACCCGTATTGTACCCCATGCCCCAATCACCCATGCTGCCTCTACACTCACCTCTTCTCTGAGAAAGTTCCCACCATTGCTAATATCAGTGCAGCTCCATCAAGGGTAGCAGATGATGGGAGCCCAAGTGTAGCTAAGGGTCCAGGGAGCCAGTGGCATTTTCACTAGTAGACCTAAGCTAGGGTTACCATATTTTGTGCCTCCTAATGGAGGACACTCCCGGGGGCCCCGGCCCCGCCCCCAACCCCGCCCACGCCCACGCCCCAACTCCGCCCCCTCCCAAAGTCTCCGCCCCCTCCCCTGCTTGAAGCCTGAAGCAGGTAAGGGGGAGTGTGGGGGGGAGGAGGCGCGGCCCAGGCTGGCCCCCGGCGGCTCCAGCCTGGGTCGGCTCGGGCCCTGGCCCTGGCCCTGGCCGACCACCCCCGGCTCCCAGCCCGGCTCCCAGCGCCGCGGGCCGGCCCCCGGCTCCCAGCCCCCCGACCCCGGCCCGGCTCCCAGCGCCGCGGGTCGGCTCCCGGCTCCCATCGCCGCGGGTCGGCTCCCCGACCCTGGCCCGGCTCCCAGCCCCGCGGGCCGGCTCCCGGCTCCCATCGCCGCGGGCCGGCTCCCCGACCCCGGCCCGGCTCCCCCGGCTCCCAGCCCCGCGGGCCCGGCCCGGCACCATGCCCCCGGCCCCGCACAAAGAGGCCCCGGCCGAGCCTCCCGATTTTCCCGGACATGCCCGGCTTTTGGGGATTTCCCCCCGGACGGGGATTTGAGCCCCCAAAAGCCGGACATGTCCGGGAAAATCCGGACGTATGGTAACCCTAACAAAGAGAAATGGTGAGGTGGTGCTTCACAATAGATAGATTATGCCAGGCAAGGATATGGAAATTTCCCAATTCCATTTCCAGACCAAGACATCTGGCCTTTACTAATCACTCCTGATAGCAGAAATCGCCTGATCCTCCACCAGGCAAAACCACCAGATTCCCTTCCCAGCTGTATAAAACCCTCCAGGACACCCACAGTACATCACCTGAATTTACCTAATATAGAAACTGCAGAGCTGAATATGAATAGGATGGAAAGTATCTGTGTATATTCCTGGTGTTTGCTCTGTAAGATGTGAAACTTTTACATACATTATAGACCCTGAGGAATGACATTTATTGAATCATATTTAGGCTGCACATACTGTGCTAAAGACCTCATGGACTGTCAAAGCTCTTATCTATTAAGAACCCTTTTAATCCCTACATGTGCTTTCCCATTTAATGAACTAATCAACCTCTTTCTTAATTCATATATTCCTCATAATAACATACTAGAGATTGAACATGAAGCTGTAATTCCATTCAAGTGTTCTACTAATATCATTGAATAACACTGTTATGAAATTATGATTACGTTTAATAATGAAATATGCAAACTTATATAGTGTAGTGAAAATATAAACTGTCATGAGTTAATTCAGGTCCCTTTAGGTCGTGGGGCCTCTTGCTGCTGGTTTTACTTTATTAATATTTTACTTCATAACTTAAGTTTTGAGGTTCTGACTAGGAGATTTCATTTTTATTTTCATTACGTATGTTTGCCTTTGATGAGATTAAGAGCTATCAAACTCATTATGTGTGGTATACTCATTTCCCTCCACTTCAGTGTGCACTGTATCTGTGTTAAGGTTTCAGATATATGTTTCAAACGTTAGCATCCATCCCAGCTAAACAGTTCTCATATACTGAGCAAGTGGAAAGATCATTCCGATAAGCTACAATAACTGGAAGACAACATACAAGGTTTAAGCAGATTTGGCAGGTATTACTGGATCCTCATTTTTACCTCATTGTGCTCTCCCTATTTGTTGTAGCCACCTGTTGTCTATATCTTATGTTTAGATTGTATGTTCATGAGGACAGAGCCATCTCTTAGTTATAAGTTTGTACATTGCCCAGCACAATAAGCTGTTTTCCCCAGACGCTGTTACATTACAAAACATAGCTAATGATTTCTAAATCACAAAAGGTCTAAAGAGAGCAGCCAGACCAGCAGAAAATACAAGATGTACTGGGGCCATGTGATGTTTTTTCAGGGATATCAGTAAATGTTGGAAGTAGAGTGGACTGAGAATTTTCTGCTGAAATTGTTTGTTTTTTGTTTTCTGGAAAATGCTATTTCTGCAAAATTGAGATTTTTCCACATGAAAATCTGAATTTTGTAGTTTTTTTTTCTGTTCAATTTTCAGGATGGGTGGACACATATTGAAATATTTCAGATTGCCAAACTGAAATAAAACATTTAGCTTCAGGTCAGTTCAACATTAATCTGTATCTGGCTAAGCTACTGGAGTGCCTCATACGAGTTCTGGTTCAGATTCCTCAAACTCGTTTGGCCAGACTACATTTGTTTGGTGCTCCCTGACTGGTTTACCACCTCCTGTGGTCTTTGTTTCAATAGTAACATTTAAATATTTCACACCAGAACCCAAACCTTGAATATGCTGGCTAAAATAACTCATTGGAAAATTACATTATTTGTAGGTATTCAGGATAAAATTCTGGCCCTACTGAAATCAATGGAAGTTGTGCCATGCATTTCAGTGGAGCCAGAACTTTATCCTATGTATACATATTTATCTATCAGACACAAGCAAGGATACCTCACATATACAGCACTGAAAGCCAGTGAAAAAATCATGGTATCTCAGAAATTGGCAGATCTCTCTAAAAACAAATGAACAAAAATCTGACCATTTGAACTCCAGTCACACTGTGCTTGATATGAAAAAAACTAAACACTTCAATAAGTACTTACAATATTGAAAAATAATAAAAGAAGAAAAAGAAGAAATGATATTTCTGAATAAAACACTTCTACCTACAGCACAGGGACTCATCTTATTTTTTGCTTGAGGGAACTGAACACACTATAACATAATGTAATCTTTAAAAGCATAATGATATAGAAGCATCTGTGAATATAGTCCATAAGTGCTGACATTGATAAATTACATAATAGTTAATGGAATATAAATAGGTTTGGATGCCTTCAATTCCAACTACCTTTAAATCCTTAAAAATCAGACACTTCCAATAATTTAGTGACATTATTCCAGAAAAGTTGATTTTGTTCAGTGAAAACTCATGGCATTGAACTGCATTATAATTAGAAGAAATTGACAAGTCATAATAAATCTTATTTCATGTGATAGACTCCAGCAAATTTTTCACTTTACAGGGTTTTCAGGAGAGCTAAAATAGTTTTTCTGCAAATAAGAAACCACCTATATTTTCACTTCTTTCAAGTAATGAACTGAAATAATGATTCACCCAGCAAATAAAGAAGAAATGTAAATTTGTATTTAGGAGAACTTTGTTAGTGTACTCTTCTGTCATGTGGAGTTGGCAGCAACAAGGTCGGGTTCAATATCTAGGGGTTCCCTTTCAACAATACAACACAGAATTGGCTCAACCCCCCCACTCAGTAACCTGGAAAATTACACAGCATTTCTCGGCGCCTCTAGAGGCAATACTTCCCCTCTTGGAAGCATAGAGTCTCAGTGTAGAAAGAAACAGTTTAATGAAAGCAGGGAAGCCACCCAGCATTAATTAGAGAAAATGCTTATAGCAAGATTCATAAATATGAAACAGTGAGCAAAACCCCACCCTGGAGTACATTGGGCAGTGTCTTTTGCCTCAGATTCATGAATTTTATACCAAAAGTTCCTTTAACATCCCCGCTCTTCTCCCTCACAATATCCCACTCACAGTGGTTGTTCTTGGTCAGTGAAGACCCAGAGTTTAGAGGTGCATCTGTCTGAGTTCACTTCCCACCAGGGAAGTGCGGGAGAAGGCATCTTGCTTGCTCTGCCATCCAAGTGCTTGCTCTGGAGTTGTCACCCTGCCAGCCAGCCAATGCTCCACTCCACTGGCCGCCCCACCATACATTCACTGTTCCACTCTGCTGACCACCTCACCAGCCTCTCCACTGCATACTGTCAGCTTCTGCTGCCATCTGCTTCTCTACAGTGACTTCTGCGGGTTAGTCCCTTGATGTTTCTCATAGCAATTAGTGATTGTCAGCTCTCAGTGATTGTCAGTTCTTAGGTCTTATCTACACTACACAGTTTGATCTGTAAAAGGCAGCTTTTTCCAACAAAACAGTGGAGGTGTACACAGTACAAAGATACTTTTGACGGCAAAATAAAACCACTTCGATGATAGGCATAAAGCTTTTTGCGGCACTTGTTAAAGTGATAACGTGTCAGTGTAGGCGCTGCCATTCGTTATATCAATATAATGATGGGCAGCAGGTATAACAGGCCAGGGGAGACTAAACTTTCCCTGGCGCAGCCACCACCTACATGCTGCAGGATTCCTGGGCTGTGGTGGCCACGCCTTTCCTCTGCCTGTTCCCCTCCCTGCTCCGCCCCTTCCCCAATCCCCACCCTGCTGCCTGGTGTGTCCCTTCTCTCCTCTCCTTTACTCCACCTTTCCCACTCCAGAGGTCCCCACCACCTGCCATATCCCTCCTCTTCTCCACCCCCAATTGCTCCCTGAGTCCCATCTCATCCCCACATCCCCCACAAGACACCCTCCTCTGGCCTGCTGCATCCTTCCTCAGTACCCCAACCCCTTGATCCAGCCCAGTGAAAATGAGCGAGTGAGTAAATGTGGGGAAAGCGAGCAACAGAGGAATGGGGGATGGAATGAGTGGTGCAGGGCCTCAGAGAAGGGGCGGGGCCTCAGATGAGGGAGGGGCAGAGGGCGGGGAGAGGGTGTTCAGTTTTGTGTGAGTAGAAAGTTGGCAATGCTTGAAGGGACGAAGTAGGGTCAGGGCCTCAATGGGAAGGGCAGAACTGGGGACTAGCATCCCCAAAGAGGGGTTTCATTTGCTGCCCTTGGATATAACTGGCCTCCCCTAGTATCCCACAATGCCTGGCGTGACTGCTCAGTTCATTGTTCTGAACTTGGCTTCTCTGTATCTAGCTACACAGGCATGCATCCCTCCCCTTTCAAAGATCCAGGAAGCTTTGATATTCTGGAATGTGGAGAGCTCACAGAGTTGCTGAGGATGCTGCTCCTAGCAGCTGAGGAGGCTGTGGGAGAACTCATAGGGAATCAGAATAATTAATATAGGATATTGCTGTCCCTGGCAGGCCGGCAGGCAGAATAGGCTGCTGCTAGGATGGGGGGAGGGAGGAGGGGTTGGAGAGACTTCTCAAGCTGCTGTCTGAACTTAATGAGACAGCATGCTGACATGCTCTCCCCCAACACACCCACTTCCCCAACACACACTCTGTCTCTGTCTCTCTCCCTCCCCACACTCCCTGTCTAGGTTTGCCAATTTTGGTTGGACGTATTCCTGGAGATTTAACCACATGTCATAATCTTTAATTAAAGATTAATCTTTAATTTCCTGGAGACTCCAGGTCAATCCTGGAAGGTTGGCAACCCTATTCCTGCCACACACTCTGCCCCCCACTTCCGCCCCTCCCCTCATGGAGGTCTGTTGAAAAGTGGCTGGCTGTCTAGCAGGATGCCCATGGAACTATGCGATTGAGAAACCTGCATCATGTGACACTAACTTCCCACTGAAACACTGCAAACCTTTTCTAAAGCACCCTACACCAGTTGCACAGTGGAATAGCTACCCACAATGCACTCCTCTCAATGTTGATGCAAAAGCTGCTAGAGGTAGCACTCTGCTGACACAAGGAGCATGTTGTCGACATTCAACAGCAGTTTAATTAAAGTGGCATAACTTTTGTCGCCAAAACTGTGTACTGTAGACGTAGGCTTAGTGGGGGAACTTCCTTGATGAAATAGGCTGGGCAGAAACACTGCCACAACAATTGAATTCAGCTCTAGTGATCACTTAACAAAACAAAAGATTCCTAAGGGAGCCTTAATTAGCTCTATCTTTGAACAGTGGGGAGGGGCAGGTTAAACTATGCCTGGGTCTCTGAGACAGAGATGAAACCTCCAGGCAAGAACGCCTGTGACTACCCCCATTTACTTTCACAGGGTTCTTGCGTACCAGCCCCCACCTTAGTGAATACATTTCAGTGAGAGTGACCCTCTCAATCAGGACAGACTAAGCACAGTTCTGCTGCCCTTTACTCATACTATAAAGATAACAACAACAACATTTCACTATCCCTTCATTCAGTATTAAAGTGATTTGAAACCCAACACCAGTCAAAGTTGACCACTTTGGCAACACAGCTCAGTCTGCTGGATACCTAGGCAGAGCGGGTGTGTTCATGTAAATACAGTCTGATCCTGAAGTCTTTTCCCACTTGCTAGCTAGCTGTCAGGGTAGATCTCATTCAGACTTTGCTTACATCTGATATCCAAATGTAATAAGCTTATTCTAGAGTAAAGTCAATATCAGGTTTATGAAATTTATATTTTATAGCACCACAGCAGTGATGTTATAATTTAGGCTGAGTAAAAACTTTCATTTTTAATTTCTACTTTCAATCACGTATAGCTTTCTCAGAAAATTTTCTTTGGGTGGAAATTTCTCATGCTTTTAGAAATATTTTAAAATACCAATAAATAAAATCTTTAGAAAAAAATAAAAAATAAATTCAGACTTTATTTAATTTTGTAATCAAGGAAAAATCATGTATTCTGAAAGTTTTTATATTTTTTCAAACACTGTAATAAGCCTGAATACACCAAAAACTATGCTTTTTACCTTCAAATGTGACATGGATATAATTCTAATTGAAGACTAGTGCCTTTAATGTTTATAAAAAAATTGCTTTGAAATGGCAAAATTACAGCTATTTGTAAAGTGTTACATTTTCCTTAAAATGTTGATAGCCTACAAACCACAGAATATGGAAGACTACAACTAACAAGTTTGTAGTGATATAGCTGGCTCTGTTGGCTACACACATTTGATGGGATTTTCAAAAATTTCCATAGCTCTCCTTCCATGGAAGTCAATAATAGTTCAACTTCAATGGGAACAGAATCAGGGCAACAATGAGCAATTTCAAAAATCCCGTTCATGAGGGTTACTGTTATGAGTAAGGGTTCACAGGACAAGGTCCACTATTTCTTTTGTTTCTTTGTGGATATTAAAATGCTCAACCCTCAGCATTAACTTTAATGGGAGCTGCTGAGTAGTCAGCACTTTTGGAAATCCAGCCACAAGTTTATGTACCTAAATATGGATTTAAGAGCCAAAGGTAATCGTCGATTTTTAAAAATCTTTGTTCTAGCACTGAAATGCAGGTATGATTATTTCCTTCTTTGTAACCTGTATTGCTCTTTGCACAGAACAGATTAGATCAGATCATTACTTCATTATAAGAAATGTAATGTAAACAGGTGCACTATTAGTATAAATGGCTCTATTGGATCACACTCAGGGGATTCAACCAGAAATCATTATGCCTCTTTAATTATGAGATACTCATAAAAACTGAAAAACTGAATTAATTGCACACAGTGCTCAAGTAATCAGGCTAGATGCAGGAGATTGGAGATGTGGTATAAAGTCTTGCAAACTGGGGCCAGGATGAAGGGCTACAGCACATACCTCCTCCCATAGCCACTATTTCAGTCTAAGAATAAGGGTGGAAATTATTGCCCTCTGAATGGTGATGTGAGCAAAATGGTCCAAAATGGCATGTAATACCAATTTCACTTTCATGTTCTCTGACTCTCAGACTCCAACCCAATAAATACAACAATTAACCTGATGCATTTCTTTCAAGATCAGAATTGGTGAATGAAAATGTATAAGAGACAGGAAGAAATAAAGAGGAAGAGAAAGAAGAGCCAGTAGAACAGAATATGGAGAAAAGGAGAACACTTGAATGGAGCGAGATCAGAAAATCTGCTAATATTGGTGCTGGACAATAACATAAGGTTATTTTGGGCCATATATGAAAAAAAGATCCATCAGATATTTTTAAAAGAATGAAATATAATGTGCCCAAGTTTGAAAGAGAAGTGGTCTTTGCCCAGAACAGATTGCTCTCTTTTGGGGAAATAGCCATCCAGGGAAGTGGACACATAACAGAATGGCAAATGTCTTTAAAAATATCATGAGTTTGCTGATACCCAACATATAGATGAACAATAGATATGGCACAACTTTGATATGAATCTACAGATAATCCATTTTGACATTCTTCTGATTGCCACAATATCTTTTAATAGACATTCAACCAGACTGGTCTGCCATGTGATTTGCAATGAAATACTGACAAAGAATAACAGTGCCCATTTAAAAATAAAAAATAAAAAAGTACTCAAACATTTAGTGAATTAGGCAGAAAATGATTAACTTGTCTTTCCAGAGTGTGTGGATGGGATTGATTCCTCATCATAGCACATATTCTGCTATTATGAAAATACATGGTTCATTGATAACATTTAATAAAGATTCCCATCTTCTTGTGCTGTCAGGATGACTATTGAAATGGCAAACATTTTTTGACAGAGGAGATGGTCTGACCTAATTAAAATTATTTTGCAGGTTTTACAACTAAATTGATCATTTTGATTTCCGGCAATTCATTCATTGTAGAATCATATACTGAACATGTTTTCTCAATGTAGCTTGTCCCATCAAGGACCCTGTTGCATTTTATTGATTCCTCTAAAGTAGGGACAAAATTGAAATTGGAAGTTTCAGAAATTCCACATAAATGTTTCTCACTTTGCAGCTCTCAATATCATATGATATGTTATCTAAAATCTAAAAAGTCATCTTCATTAGTCTGATTTATTTAAACCCAATTTAGGTAGATAGCTAACCAGATAGACGCAATTGAGAAAAGGTGCAAAATGCTTAGTATGTCATGGCACTGGAGAATACATGGCACTTATGGATTTCCAAATTAAGGAAATCTGTTTTGCTTTTCTTTGCTTCAGAGAAATACTCCCCACTTAGCTTTCATGCTTGCTCCAATCTTTCAAAATTATTGTGTGACATTTTTTGGATGGTTTTTTTTGAATGAAAAATAAAGTATTAAACTAAGTGTGTTCTTTATGAGCAATAACTGACACAGGAACTCCATCTGGATAGGGATTTCAAAATTACTTGTTACCGTATGGATCATCTCAAGTAGCCTAAATGGTTTTGGTAGCACTAACTTTTAAATGGTTAAGTCCTAAGTCTCTTGATTGATGACTGGGAGGAAAAAAAAAACACATTGTGAAATGGCCTTAAAGTACTCAAGAAGGTTGCTAAAACACATTAAGTAGGGAGAATCACTCCATAAAAGGACACAGTCCATTTTGCAAAATCTTCATGACAATCCTAAGAGCATGTGCTCAGATCATCTATGAAACCTCTCCTGATCTTGACTTCTAATAATGTGTATTTAATGGGCTCATAAGATAGTCAGAATGTTAGACTCATCTCCACCCGCTCTCCTATAGGATGAGGGGGATGGCTTATTGGTGCCTATTTGCAATGAAGACAAAGATGAGGATAAAATACACAGCTTAGATGGATCCACAGGCAGGGAGAGACACCAACATGAATGTAAGAAAGTTTTCATGGATGACCTTCACTGGTTATATTTGGTAATATAATAAATGCCAATTCTGACCTGCAGCTGGTGTGGTCTAATGTATTTCAAAGTGTGTTTAAGATCAACACTTAATATCTTGCTTGGCCAGTCTACTTGCACACTTTTTCCAGGAAGCAAGTAAGTTGAAAGCATTCTGTTTCTCAGGCCCTGAGCACTTTCTGGAGCAGAAAAGTAGCTCCGCACAACAACCTCTCTGCTATATCTACTGCAGTGAGACAGCCATAATTTCCTCTCCAATGAACTGGACACCATGATTTGATAACCACTATGCCTCTTCCGCTGGCAACATATATTTTTCTAAATGCTTGTTCAAGGTTTGTTCTGCTTCATGTAATCTGGAAATGTGGACAGAAGACTTTTTTTGGTATTAGAAAATATATAAACTATTTAGGATAGAAATAACCATTGATCTGCATATACAGTATTCATTATATTGTATAGTGGTTGTTTGTATATTCCATAATTGTAGAATTTTGCAATGCAAATAGTGCATGCAATGTTCATTTAACTGTAGCCATAGCAGTATATGCTGTCAATGCACACATAATGTATACTAAGAATATTATAAAAAACATGTAAAACACATCAGAATATTTTATTACCATGAAAGATTAAAGTATCATTAAACCTGAGAAGTAAGGTGTTTAAATATTCTATCCTTTTTTATACTACCTTTAGACATAAATGAATGAAAAAAACAAAAAAACATTATAGTGGCATTATTGGTTTTGCTAAAGACAAAAAAAAAAAAAAAAAGGCTAGGCAATTCAGAGCTAAAACTGACCATTCATGTTTCACACTATTATGGTAAGACAATGGAGAGAACTCAAAAGTATTTGATCTTATAACTCCATTACCATAGTTGGGTGAGCTAAGGTTTGACTCCTATACCCGAAGTAAGTGTTCATTGCTTTTATTGATAAATCCAACCCTTAGTTCTATTGTGTTGTTTTGTTTTGGCAACATGTACTGAAAACAGCAACGAAGAAAAATGTTCCATACATAGAAAGCACTTTTATTGTCTAAAGAGTAATGGCCAGAGGACACTGGGTTATTAATATTAATACTACTTGCTAGGAAACATTTTTCATTCTGGTTGAGGAATGTGTCAAACTTTCCACAGTCTCAGAAGTGCCATCTGATTATGATGGATCTATAGCTCAAACCTCTTAGAAATTGACATCCACATATAAGGACATATAGTTCCTACTTATTGACACATTTTTCATAACTGGAACAGCAGCTTGAGAACAGATAATATCTCAGGTGTCTATGGCAAAAAGACAATCATATCTGAGGAAACACTTCATTTTCAAAGATCATTGACAATTGCAAATAGATGGAAATGTATAGAATTTCTTCTCTAAAAAACAATACCTGACTTGGTTATATTTCAAGAAAATATTCAAATGAATCTCGTTATTTTTATTATAAACTGAGTTCAAAGGCACTTCAGAAAAAGTGCATTACCAAAATTACCTAGGGAATTGTCATAGAACAATTAAATGAGAAATTTTCATTTTTTAAAACCATAGATTTGTGGGAATACATGTACATGTATAAAAGAGAAAGAAGATGAGAGTTAAACATTTTAACACAGCTTTTAATTTTATTTGGCATAAAATATTTACTATTGCTTTCAGCAAGAAGGAAACATATTGCATTTGGACAGTGTAGAGCAAAATAGCAGGTGTTTTTGTAATATATAGAATAAGATTGCATGAATGAGACAACACCTTCTAAAACTCTATCTCCTCCCATTTGGTAGTGCAGATGCTTAAATTATGAGTACATAATTGAAAGAAGCTGTCAAATAATATGGAATTGAACAAAAGATTGCAATTATCCTCTACACTCTGAAAATTATTTATCTTCTTTGGGAAACAGAAATATAAGAGAAAGTATAAGATATCACAAGTAGGGATTAGCCCAAATTGAATAGTCTACAGGCATACGGATTCAAGATTTTGATTGGACTCATTATAATGATAGGAAATATTTGCATAATTCAGATCCAGATTCAGATTTCAAAGTTTGGGAATATTTTAATCAAGGGATTTTGTTTTGATCAGTGCTAATTCCAATAAAACATGGCAATATACAATTATTTATCCCTTAAAACTAAAGGACTTTAAAAAGAAAATCTTAGGTTGGCTAGAAAAGAAAATGGTCTCCTTGGTCCTGACTCAGCAAGTTACCTAAGCAAGTCCTTAATTTTAAGCACATAAGCATTCTCACTGAAGCCATTTAGGGATACTCACATGCTTAAAATTAGGTATAGTCTTAAGTGCCTTTCTGAATTGGGGCCTAGAGTAAGGGACCTAGTTTCTTGACCAGTGTCAACATTTTCAAACCTGAGTGCCTGAAGTTAGATATCTAAACCCATGTTTTGGTAGTGATGAAAAGTGGACCAATTTCAGACATGGTGAGTACCTGCATTTCTGCTTGATTTCCATTTTGAATTGGGAAGCCTAATTTTAGGCACCCACACTTGAAAACTTTAGTCCAGAAATCTCAATTGTAGTTGTGCAACCCCATGAAACTGATGTCCCACTGTCTAACATTAAAAATAAGTTTACTGAGCTTTCCTGTGCTTGAAACCCAGATAGCCCCCAACTTACCTGTATGAAAATCTGTATTGTGATAAGAAGAACAGGAGTACTTGTGGCACCTTAGAGACTAACAAATTTATTAGAGCATAAGCTTTCGTGGACTACAGCCCACTTCTTCGGATGCATATAGAATATGTTCCATTCTATATGCATCCGNCAGCCGTGTTAGTCTGTATCCGCAAAAAGAAGAACAGGAGTACTTGTGGCACCTTAGAGACTAACAAATTTATTAGAGCATAAGCTTTCGTGGACTACAGCCCACTTCTTCGGATGCATATAGAATATGTTCCATTCTATATGCATCCGAAGAAGTGGGCTGTAGTCCACGAAAGCTTATGCTCTAATAAATTTGTTAGTCTCTAAGGTGCCACAAGTACTCCTGTTCTTCTTTTTGCGGATACAGACTAACACGGCTGTTACTCTGTATTGTGATAGTTATAAGTTTAATTTTCATGGATGAAAGAGTTACATTGTGAAACTAAGTATGGATGTGTGAGGATTCCACAGGTCTAAGGGCCCTACTTCCTTTGATTCTGGGCTCTGGAACAAACCATGGTGTAATTATCTTTCAACTTGGGCTCATCTCTAATAACAGGAAATTCTATTATTTTTAGATTCCCCAATGGCTTTGGATTTATTTCTGGATTGTTTTACAAGAAACTATTCAAATTTGTGGGATTGTTTCAACAAACTTTTTTTTAAATATTTTCATATGTGGAAAAGATTAGAATGGTTCAGGCATAATAGCATATTTATTTTATGTTTATCCAATATCTGTTTGCAATATCAAGTACTTTTTTTGCATTTCAAGTACTGAGCTTGGGACCATGGAAGCTACCATACCAGATCATATCAGTGGTCCATCTAATCCAGTATCCTGTCTCTGAGACATCTGCATCCGAAGAAGTGAGGTTTTTACCCATGAAAGCTTATGCCCAAATAAATCTGTTAGTCTTTAAGGTGCCACCAGACTCCTTGTTGTTTTTGTAGATACAGACTAACACGGCTACCCCATGATACTTGACACCATGCAAGGCACTAAATTTAGCCATATGGAGTGGAAATCCATCAACCTCTACAAAAAACTTGCACAAATACAGACAGACATCATCTTCCTCTCCAAATGCAAACAGATGGACATCATACCAAATGGACTGAAGGTAAAAAAATCCATTGCAATCAACATACTACACTCACTATGGTGAGAGACTGTGCCACACACTCTCAAAGAAACTGAGGAACCACCTGATCAGCATCCTGTACAGCAGACAGGAGAAGATCAAGAATGAGCTCTCAGAACTGGAGACTCTCATACAATACCAATCTTCCACGCAAACTTCCACATGGCTGGACTTTACAAATATGAGACAAGCCATTTACAATGCACACTTCACTTCTCTACAGAGGAAAAAGGACAGTAAGCTATCTAAACTCCTACCTGCCACAGCGGGCTACAACAGTGGTACCCTCAACTCATCTAACAACATTGTCAATCTTTACAACCACACACTTAGCCCAGCAGAAGAGTCTGTCCTATCTCGGGGACTCTCTTTCTGTCCCACCATCCCTATGAACACAATACAGTTCTACGGTGATCTGGAAACCTACTTTCATAATCTCCGACTCAAGGAATATTTTCAACGCACCACTGAACAGTGCACTGACCCACAGGAACCCTCCTACCAACACTACAAGAAGAAGAATTCTGCGTGGACTCCTCCTGACGGTCGAAATGACAGACTGGACCTCTACATAGAGTGCTTCCGCAGACGTGCACAGGCTGAAATTGTGGACAAACAACATCACTTGTCCCATAACCTCAGCCGTACAGAACGCAATGCCATCCACAGCCTCAGAAACAACTCTGACATTATCATCAAAGGGGCTGACAAAGGAGGTGCTGTAGTCATAAAGAACAGGTCGGATTATGAACAGGAGGCTGCCAGGCAACTGTCCAAGACCACATTCTACAGGCCACTGTTCTCTGATACCACTGAGGAATACCAAAAGAAACTACACCACCTGCTCAAGAAATTCCCAGCTACAGTAAGGGAACAAATCTACATGGATACACCCCCAAAACCCCGACCAGGGGTATTCTATCTGCTAACCCAAGATCCATAAACCCGGAAACCTTGGACGCCCCATCATCTCAGGCATTGGCACTCTTACAGCAGGATTATCTGGCTATTTGGATTCTCTCCTCAGACCCTACGCTACCAGCACTCCCAGGTATCTTTGAGACACCACCGACTTCCTGCGGAAACTACAATGCATTGGTGTTCTTCCTGAAAAAACCATCCTGGCCACCATGGATGTAGAAGCACTTTACACCAATATTCCACATGTGGATGAACTACAAGCTCTAAGGAACATTATCCCTGATGAGGCTACAGCACGCCTGGTGGCTGAGCTTTGTGACTTTGTACTCACCCACAACCACTTCAGATTTGGGGACAACTTATACCTTCAAGTCAGTGGCACTGCTATGGGTACCCACATGGCCCCAGAGTATGCCAACATTTTTATGGCTGACTTAGAACAATGCTTCCTCAGCTCTCGTCCCCTAGTGCCCCTCCTCTACTTGCGCTACATTGATGACATCTTCATCATATGGACCAACGGAAAGGAGGCCCTTGAAGGTTTCCACCTGGACTTCAACAATTTCCACCCCACCATCAATCTCAGCCTGGACCATTCCACACAAGAGATCCACTTCCAGGACACTACAGTGCAAATAAGTGATGGTCACATAAACACCACCCTATACCGGAAACCTACTGACCGCAACACGTACCTACATGCCTCCAGCTTGCATCCAAGACACATCACACGATCCATTGTCTACAGCCAAGCCTTAAGATACAACTGAATTTGCTCCAACCCCTCAGACAGAGACAAACACCTACAAGATCTTTATCAAGCATTTGTAAAACTACAATACTCACCTGGGGAAGTGAGGAAACAGATTGACAGAGCAAGACAGGTACCCAGAAATCACCTACTGCAGGACAACAAGGACAATAACAGAACACCACTGGCCATCACATTCAGCCCCCAGCTAAAACCTCTTCAGCGCATTACACTGGTCTACAATTTTTGAGAAGTTCTCTGCTTCAGAGATAAAATGTGCTATTATGTATTTTGATGTGCTGAATTCAAATATGATAATTAAAAAAACTGATTGGCTACGGTTTCTAAGATATTTAAGTTTTTACATTTTATGTCTATGTATATTGTGTAGATAGTAGAGATTTAATAATAAATTGTAAACCTAGGTCTTTTCATGTGTTTATGGTTGCTTTACATTATAATATTTCACCTGTCCTGTTTATGTAATACTTTAAAAATCAGCAAAAGGGTTATATAAATAAAATTGATTATGAAACAAAAGGCAAAAAACTATTATGTACATAGTTTAGTCCTATTCAGTGTCTACTCGGCGCTTCTTGGCTTCTCTTGTATTCATTAAACAGAGCATCTCTTGTCAATGTCCAGCAATAGTCTGCAAGCATTGATGGGCTCCATTTGCCCTGATAGCATTTCTCCATTGTTTCAATGTCCTGGTGAAATCGCTCGCCGTGCTCGTCGCTCACTGCTCCACAGTTCGGTGGAAAAAAAATCTAGATGAGAGTGCAAAAAATGTATCTTTAGTGACATGTTGCAACCAAGGCTTTTGTATGCCTTGAGGAGGTTTTCGACCAACAACCTGTAGTTGTCTGCCTTATTGTTTCCGAGAAAATCTATTGCCACTAACTGGAAGGCTTTCCATGCCATCTTTTCCTTGCCAGGCAGTGCATGGTCAAATGCATCATCTCGAAGAAGTTCACGAATCTGAGGACCAACAAAGACACCTTCCTTTATCTTAGCTTCACTTAACCTTGGAAATTTTCCACAGAGGTACTTAAAAGCTGCTTGTGTTTTTTCAATGACCTTGACAAAGTTCTTCATCAAACCCAGCTTGATGTGTAAGGGTGGTAACAAAATCTTCCTTGATTCAACAAGTGGTGGATGCTGAACACTTTTCCTCCCAGGCTCCAATGACTGTCGGAGTGGCCAATCTTTCTTGATGTAGTGGGAATCTCTTGCACGACTATCCCATTCACAGAAAAAACAGCAGTACTTTGTGTATCCAGTCTGCAGACCAAGCAAGAGAGTAACAACCTTCAAATCACCACAAAGCTGCCACTGATGTTGGTCATAGTTTATGCACCTCAAAAGTTGTTTCATGTTGTCATAGGTTTCCTTCATATGGACTGCATGACCAACTGGAATTGATGGCAAAACATTGCCATTATGCAGTAAAAGAGCTTTAAGACTCGTCTTCGATGAATCAATGAACAGTCTCCACTCATCTGGATCGTGAACGATGTTGAGGGCTGCCATCACACCATCAATGTTGTTGCAGGCTACAAGATCACCTTCCATGAAGAAGAATGGGACAAGATCCTTTTGACGGTCACGGAACATGGAAACCCTAATATCACCTGCCAGGAGATTCCACTGCTGTAGTCTGGAGCCCAACAGCTCTGCCTTACTCTGGGTAGTTCCAAATCCCTGACAAGGTCATTCAGATCACCTTGTGTTATGAGATGTGGTTGAGAGGAGGAGGATGGGAGAAAATGTGGGTCCTGTGACATTGATGGTTCAGGACCAGAAGTTTCATCCTCTTCCTCTTCTGACTCAAGTGAGAATGATTCTGGTGCATCAGGAACCGGCAGTCCTTCTCCGTGGGGTACTGGGCGTATAGCTGATGGAATGTTTGGATAATGTACAGTCCACTTTTTCTTCTTTGACACACCTTTCCCAACTGGAGGCACCATGCAGAAGTAACAATTGCTGGTATGATCTGTTGGCTCTCTCCAAATCATTGGCACTGCAAAAGGCAAAGATTTCCTTTTCCTGTTCAACCACTGGTGAAGATTTGTTGCACAAGTGTTGCAGCATATGGGTGGGGCCCACCTCTTGTCCTGATCTCCAATTTTGCAGCCAAAATAACGGGGATAGGTTTTCTTAACCATAGTGGTTATACTGCGCTTTTGTGATGCAAAAGTCACTTCACCACAAACATAGCAGAAGTTATCTGCACTGTTCACACAAGTACGAGGCATCTCTGCTCACTTTGGCTAAACAGAAATGTGTCCCTTTGCAAAATCAAACACTGACAAATAGGAGAGCACGACACTATGATTTCTAGAGCTGATATAGGGCAATTTGTTCAGCAGAGTGATGTAAGCTTCGTTATGATTGCCTCATCCATGACTCCTTGGAATAACATGATGCAATTCATATCATGTATGACGCAATACCAGCTTCAGATTGCATCATTCATTGTTTTACCTAAAAAGCAAGTACTGTCCAAACCCAGCCATAGATTTATTCATAGATCCTGTCAAAGATGTATTTTAGTCATTTCTGGTTTAAATTGAGATCCCTTCCCTTTATAACTCACTTATCCTCCACCATTCCCAAGTCAAGGGTCGTATATACTAACCCAATACCATATCTTGAAAACTACAGCCAATCAAGAATTTTAAGCATCATTTTCATTCTCAGTGACCCAGAATTAGTAAAGTTTGACTACATTTATTTCAGAAGCATTTTGGCTGTAGTGCAGTGTTATCCACGATCTACAACCCATCCTGGAAAATAATCCCTCACTCTCACAGACCTTGGGAGGCAGGCCAGTCCTCGCTTACAGACAACCCACCAACCTGAAGGAAATACTCACCAACAACTACACACCACACCACAGAAACACCAACCCAGGAACCAATCCCTCGTTGCCTACTCTGTCTCCATATCTACTCTGGCGACACCGTCAGAGGACTCAACCACATCAGCCACACGATCAAGGGCTCATTCACCTACACATCCATTAATGTTATATATGCCATCATGTGCCAGCAATGCCCCTCTGCCATGTACATTGGCCAAACCGGACAGTCCCTCTGCAAAAGAATAAATGGACACAAATTGGACATCAGGAATGGTAACATACATAAGCCAGTAAGTGAACACTTCAATCTCCCTGGTCATTCTATTACAGATTTAAAAGTCACTATCATTGAACAAAAAAACTTCAGAAACAGACTTCAAAGAGAAACAGCAGAACTAACATTCATTTGCAAATTTAACACCATTAATCTGGGCTTCAATAGGGACTGGGAGTGACTGGCTCATTACAGAAGCAGCTTTTCCTCTTCTGGAATTGACACCTCCTCATCTATTATTGGGAGTGGACTACATCCACCCTGATTGAATTGGCCCTGTCAACACTGATTCTCCACTTGCGAAGTAACTCCCTGCTCTCCATGTGTCAGTATATAATGCCTGCATCTGTAACTTTCACTCTATGCATCTGAAGAAGCGAGGTTTTTACCCACGAAAGCTTATGCCCAAATAAATCTGTTAGTCTTTAAGGTGCCACCAGACTCCTTGTTGTTTTTGTCTCTGACAATAGTCAAAACTGGGTTTCATAGATGAAATGTAAGAAACCCCATAGTAGACAACAACCTGCCAATAAGGGAGGGTTCTTCCTATGCTTCAACAGTCAGAGGCTGGCATATGTTTTGAAAGGTAAGGATTTTTATTCTTTATATTTATTTTAAATCCCATCTAATGTAATTCTGGATGTTCATATAATCCTTATAATAAACTAGTCTTTATTATACCTGCTAAGGTCTGGGCCTCAATGATTTCTAGTGGCAAGGGTTTCCACAGCCAAATAATGTATTGTTTATTTATTTTATATTTCCTGTCCTTCCTTTTCATTTCCTGTCTCCTATTCATTTATTATGAGAAGTAGTAAATTGGAGCAGGTGAACTACTTTCTTTATATTCTTCATTATTTTCATTATTCTCTGACGTCTCTCCTTTATTTGCCATCTTTCTAAACTAACCAGCCTTACTCTTTTTCAAATCACTTCCATATGGAAGTCTTTATTCACCTCTAATCATTCTTATTGCGTCTCTGCAAGCATTCTCTTTCAGTCATATCCTCTTGGAGATATGAGGACCAGGTCTGAAGACAGTATTTCATTTGAGGACAAATGTCTGATTTATATAATGGTATTGCAATATTCTGAGTATTTTCCAGAGTTTGTATGCATTTAACATTAATTTCCAATCAGTTTGTTATGGATCTAAGATTGCTTTTTTTTTAGACTTCCACTGCACATAGCACAGAAGTGTTTATTGAGCTATTGCAATGACAGTCTAGTATTTATCTTTAAATAATAGGGACATTTACAACTGAGTTTAAATAAAAACCAACAAAAGTTAGGGCATTCAAAGTAAGACTCCCACTCCATCCTTAAGTCATCCAAGTACCCCTTTTAATCTTTTTATACCATTCCATACATTAAGGATGTTAGTCATTTAAATGTTTTTTGGAGTATTAATTCATAAATATTATTATTGTTATTATTTTATTTGTTTGGGTTAATTTACACATATCTGCTCATTATATTATGTAATACCCTCTTAATTCCTGGTCTGAAATATATTTAATAATATTAATATTAATATAAGGGGAACTCCCTTTCCCTTCTTTTCATGTATCTGTCTCTCTCCATATGTATATATGAATGTTATTCTAACAAGAAGAACTGTTTCCCCAAGGTCTCCTTACCCCAGTCCTATTTATTTCTACTTTTAAGTTATATTTTGTTAGAATCACTAGCATTTTTTACATCATATATATGGAGAAATAGGATTAACAATTATTTTGGGGAACGTGGCCATTCATGTTTACTCACTGCATATGAAAGTAAAGCTCTTTGCTCTCTATAAGAGAGTGTTCATGCAGAGAGAACATATTTACAATTTTACATTGTAAGTGGTAGTGTGAAGCAGCAACAATTTACACTTCTGTGGGACAGCATATAGAGCATATAGAGAACATTCTTTGTTTTGCACAAGAGGAAGAAAATAGGGATGTCTGATATTCAGACTGAGTGAATGTTATCAAGGGCTTTTAAAAATATATATTACATTAAATTTACAATAAAATGTGTATCAAAGTACTATTTGGGATTTAGATTACAGTTGATGCAAGGAAAGAAATTCAAAGTGAAGGCTGACACTCAGTCCTTGTTCTAGTAAAATTACACCTTATGTTCTAGTAAAATAACCCATTGGGCCTAATCACAAAGGGCTAGATTTTTAATAGCATGTAGGGACCCAGTGGTATTTTCAAATGCTTCTTGGTGCAATTTGGGAGTTAGGCAGCCTAGGCGCTTTTAAAAAATCCCACGAGTTGTCTATCTGCATCTTTAGGTGCCTAAATATTTTTAAATGCCTGCCCCAAATCACTCCAAGTGAGGATCTCTATTTGTCTGGCTCCTCTGTATAACGTGGTTGGCCTAATGAGGCAAAGATGAGCAACTGGTGTTAGCTTCTCCTCTGATTCAGATCCAACCAGTTGCAGACAGATTATCTGCCCCAAAGAGCACTTGGCACCTTTGATAACTTTACAGTGAGTACATTTTCTAGGTCAAATCTCCTCCCATATTTTCCTGACAGTTGTAATTTTTTGTGCCTGAATTCTATTCACACCTTCCATTGAAAATTATTTATAGGTGCAAATCTCACCTGCATCCTATTCATATGGGTTTATGGGAGCATGAACTGGCACATTACCATGCTTTCTCCCTATATTTTATGCTTAAAACATGCCCGAAGCAGGTGAAGCTTCGTAAGAAGACTCAAAGCTAATGGCATTCTTCACAAATGATATGCATGTGTTAAAAACCCTTTTGCCACTGTCAGTTCTAGTAGATAATGTGGAAAAGATTCAAAATGTCACGAGTAGTTTTGTAAAGAACATATTTATATAGCTATCCAATCCTAACAAGTCACACACTCAGTTACTCTCACACAGACTCACAGTTAATTGCTGGAAGGCCTTGTAGATCCAGGTGACAGTAATGGTATTAAAATGGTAGATCTATTGTAATAGTAACTCCATAATACATTTCCTATTGTATTTAAAAATGGTGTTATAAAACATCTGGTAGTCCAGTGTCTTAGGGGAAGAGAGGAAAAGTATGGCTGCTTTGAAAAATCCCCAGGGAAATCCTGTATCAGAAACTGAGTTTTTTTGTTTTTGTTTTTTACAGTTCTAAACACCTGTTTAGATTTTATGAAGCAGAGCCATTATTTTAACATATAAAGGCTAGAAATGAAGAACAGGGGTTTTTTTTTAAACCAACATAGACATTGAAAAATTAACTAATATTCATGATTTATAGTATGTCATTACCTTGTTATTTATTATTATTATCTGTGTGGTAGTAAAGAATTGCTTATTGTTTTTTGTTGGCATTCTAGGAAGACTTTTTTCCTACAGAATTAAGTTAAAGTTTTTTAATCTGAAGCTGGAAATCTCATGATGTTTGATGCAACACACAAACATACACAAGTGCATGCTGCTCAAATATCATACAATTTTGAAATAACTTAGGTTGCCCCTAAGCAGCACATAAAACGTAATACAGAATAAGTCTTTATGACTGGTTTCAATTGATTGCTTTTGAGCAGAAGAAAATGAGAAATCATTATGTGCACTGGTTGAAGTCTTCTTTTAAGCAGCAGTTCAGTTTAATTCATGTCACCTTGCTCATGACAGCAATAACAAATAAAGAAACTGAGGATGGATTCCTAGGGATAATTAAGCAGTGTTGATCTTAGGACAGTTGTCTTTTCAATGAAACACTGATTGCATTGTTCATAACAAAACTACCTTTGCATGACAGAACTAATTAGTGACCATCTGAACTTACTTAGCCAAACGAAAAAAGCAATTAAAAATGCCGTCATCACTGGATCTGCCATTGAACATCTGGTTATATTGATAAGCAGTAGAGCAAGTTAAAGCTTCTTTGGAACACAATGGTACTTAATCTGCTTGCTAAGCAGTAATTAGGAAGCAATAAGAGAATATGAGATTACTGTTGAGAAACTGTTATTATGATGCAAACAATTTTCAAAATGCCATTTGAAAAAATTCCCCCTGAATTGGTATTTAAATAAGGATTGGAGGAGGTGGAGAGGAATCTGAATTTTCCATAAATGAAACACCATAAAGCCAATAGAAAAATCATTGCTTAATTGTGCTTCAAAGATATTTATGCCATATCATACTTTAGATAATGTATTTTGCTTTACACCTTGTAGAAAGGATGGCTATCAGATTAGGCTTGAGAAGATATGTTTGGAAATCCATTGGAATGGATTTTGAACTATGTTAAATTTTCCTTGTATTATCTTGCAAAAATATCAGAGAGCATAATAGGTGTTCAATCTTTTTACCATTCAAGAAAAGATTGGAAAAAGCAATAAAATGACAGGTAAATATGGATGGAGTACTCAAGTTATTCTAGCAATTTTTACAGATGTTATCTATACTCTTGTTTCTGTACTAGACTGTTCAAAACAGGCAAAGAAGCATTAAAGACTTTTATAACAACACAGGTAGAGAATGTAATCTTTAGTTCATTGCCTGTGGTTTGAAAACTGGTTGACTGAAGATGAGAGGAAAATAAATTAGTGCCTTATATAATTGGTAAGAAAGATAATAGCAATGCTCACATATAATGTAGTATAATAATTTTCCATAGGCAGGCATTTAATAATTATGGCATATGGCATAGCATATGTTGATTTTGTTTTTTAACCTTTTTACAAGTGACAGATGTCTTTTTGGCCATGTCAGGCAAATACAAAAGGAATGACGCCTATTGCAATAACTTGCAATATATACAAAGGAGAAAAACAACTCCTAGATAGCTGTCAGTCTCTGGCTTCTGCAGTCTTAGGCAGCTTTTGTGTGTGCCAGTTATGTTGATCCAAAAACTGAAAAAATGACTCCTCCCATTTGTTCCAAGTGCATTCTGAATTAATGTGCATTCAGTTTGCTTCCATGAAATTGTACTTTGATTCATGCCAAGACTCCCATACAAAATCTCTTTGGTAAATCATTGAAAAATTGTATTTAGTACTCAAGCTATATTGAGCTATATCTGATCACAGTACATGTTAGGCTGCTTCTTTTGCTGATTTAGGGCCTTGATTCAGGAAAGAACTTAAATGTGTGCTTAAGTTCATCCCTAATCAGGACAGCATTTAAGCACATGCTGAATAGTAAGTACATGCTTTCTTAAGAGCTATCCTGAATAAGGATCTTTTCATGAACTCATAGATTCCAAGGGCGGAAAGGACCATTGTGATCCTTTAGTTTAGGCCTCCTCTATAACACAGGCCACAGAACTTCCCCAGAATAATTCCTAGAGCAGATCTTTTACAAAAAAATCTAATCTAAAAGTTGTCAGTAGAGCTGTCAAGCAATTACAAAAATTAATCGCGATTAATCGCACGATTAAAAAAAAATTAATCACACATTAATAGGATAGCATTTATTTAAATATTTTTGGATGTTTTCTACATTTTCAAATAGGTTTATTTCAATTACAACACAGAGTATAAAGTCGACTGTGTTCATTTTATATTTATTTTTATTACAAATATTTGTGCTGTAAAAACAAAAATAGTATTTTTCTATTCACCTAATACAAGTACTGTAGTGAAATCTCTTTATCATGAAAGCTGAATTTACAAATGTAGAATTATGTACAAAAAAAACCGCATTAAAAATAAAACAATGTAATATTTTAGAGCCTGCATGTCCACTCAGTCCTATTTCTTGTTCAGACAATCACTCAGACAAACAAGTTTGTTTACATTTACAAGAGATAATGCTGCCTGCTTTTTGTTCACAATGTTGCTTAAACTGAAGCAAGGGTAGTTTAGGTTAGATTTTAGGGAAAACTTCCTAACTATCAGGGTGGTTAAGCACTGGAATATAAGGGAAGTTGTAGAATTGCCATCATTGGAGGTTTTTAAGAGCAGGTTAGACAAACACCTCTCGGGAATGGGCTAGATAATACTGTACTTAATCCTGCCACAAGTGCAGGGGATTGGACTAGATGATCTCTCGAGGTCCCTTCCAGTTCTATGATTCTATTATTCTAACATCACCTGAAAGTGAAGAGATATTCTCATGGCATTGTTGTAACCAGCGTCGCAAGATATTTATGTGCCAGATGCACTAAAGATTCATATGTTCCTTCATACTTCAACCACCATTCCTGGGGACATGCATCCATGCTGATGACAGGTTCTGCTCGATAACAATCCAAACAGTGTGAACTGACGCATGTTCATTTTCATTATCTGAATCAGATGCCACAAGCAGAAGGTTGATTTTCTTTTTGGTGGTTAGGGTTGTGTAGTTTCTGCATCAAAGTGATGCTCTTTTATGACTTCTGAAAGCATGCTCCACACACTGACCCTCTTAAATTTTGGAAGTTACTTCAGATTCTTAAACCTTGGGTCAAGTGCTGTAGTTACCTTTAGAAATCTCACATTGGTAACTTCTTTGTGTGTTGTCAAATCTGCAGTGAAACAGCTCTTAAAATGAACAAGATGCTGGGTCATCATCTGAGACTGCTATAACATGAAATATATGGCATAAGGCGAGTAAAACGGAGCATGGGACATACAATTCTCCCCCAAGGAGTTCAGTCACAAATTTAATTAACACATTATTTTCTTAACGAAAGTCATCAGCATGGAGGCATGTCCTCTGGAATGGTGGCCAAAGCATAAAGGGGCATACAAATGTTTAGCATATCTGGCATGTAAATAACTTGCAATGCCAGCTACAAAAGTGCCATGTGAACACCTGTTCTCACTTTCAGGTGACATTGTAAATAAGAAGCAGGCAGCATTATCTCCTGTAAATGTAAACAAACTTGTTTGTCTTAGCGATTGGCTGAATAAGAAGTAGGACTGAGTGGACTTATAGGCTCTGAAGTTTTATATTGTTTTGGTTATGAGTGCTGTTATGTAAAAAAAAAATCTACATTTGTAAGTTGCACTTTCACAACAAAGAGATTGCACTACAGTACTTGTATGAGGTGAATTGAAAAATACTATTTCTTTTGTTTATCATTTTTACAGTGCAAATATTTGTAATAGAAATATACTCTTATTTAAAATTACAACACAGAATATAATATATATGAAAATGTAGAAAAGCATTCAAAATGTTTAATAATTTTTTATTGGTATTCTATTAACAGTGCAATTAAAACCGTGATTAATCATGATTAATTATTTTAAACACAATTAATTTTTGAGTTAATCATGTGAATTAACTGCGATTAATCGACAGATCTAATTGTCAATGATGAACAATAGTATCCATCTCAACCAATGGCAAATTATTCCAATGGCTATTTACTCCCACTGTTCCAAATGTATGCCTTATTTTCAGTCTAAATTTGTCTAGCTCAGGAACTAGAAGCTTGATTCAAAGGAAGAAAAAAATCAAGTGTGCAAATACAAAATAGCTGGTTAGGCAGCCTTTCTGCAGAAAAGGCTTTGGGAATTATTGTGGATCCCAAATTGAATAGGAGTCAACAGTGTGATTCTGTTGTAAATAAAACAAATGTCATTCTGGGATGTATTCACAGGAGTGTCACTGTAAGACATGGGAGGTAATTGTTCCACTTAGCACTGGTGAGGCATCAGTTAGAGCAGGGATTGACAACCTTTGGCCCACGCATCCCTCAGCCCGTGCCGCTTCCCGCAGTCCCCATTGGCTTGGAGCGGTGAACTGTGGCCAGTGGGAGCCGCGATTGGCCGAACCTGTAGACGCGGCAGGTAAACAAACTGGCCCAGCCTGCTGGGGTGCTTACTCTCGTGAGCTGCGTGCCAAAGGTTGCTGATCCATGATCTGGAGGGTTGTGTCTACTTTTGGACAACGCACTTTAAGAAAAACGTGACTAAATTGGAAAGAGTCCAGAGGAAAGCAAAAAAAATGGTAAGAGGTTTAGAAACCATGACCTATAGGAAAGGTTGAATAGAGCTGGGTACGTTTGGTCTAGAGAAGAAAAGGCTAGAAGGGGACATACTAATCTTGAAATATGTAAAAAGATTTTATGAAGAGGATGGTGATCAGTTGTTTCCCATATCCACTAAGAGTGGGTCAAGATGTAATTTTCTTACTTTGCAGCAAGGGAGATTTGGGTTAGATATTAGAGGGAAAAAAAACTTTCTAACTATAAGGAAAGTCAAGCATTGGAACAGGTTACATAAGGAGGCTATGGAATACCCATCACTGAAGGCTTTTAAGAACAGGTTTCAGTGGTGCCCAACCTTATTACACAGGAGGGCCACAGATACCTACACACAACCTTGTGTGAGCCAAACAGATTCTACATATTGTGGCAAAGCTCCGACCTTGTCCCCATGGGTCCCGTGCTTCTAGGCGGTATATGCTAGCCTCAGTGACTTCCTGCAACCCTCCACGTAGCCCTCTCTCTGTAGGGCCAGGGTTACAGTCTACTGAGCCCTTTTCATCATAAGCCAGCAAGGAGGTTGGTGAGAGAACTCCCACAGTCTCTGTTGTCCCAAGGGGCTTATTTCAGGACAGTTTAGCCTCCTGTCATGACAGGGGCCCGACTTCCCCTCCCAGGAGATGTTTCTGTAGTGGCAGGTTGGGGGAACCCAGGCCCGCCCTCTACTCTGGGTTCTGGCCCAGGGACCCTACTGGCAGCAGCTGTTGGCAGCCAATCTTTCACTGCCAGAGTTGCTACATTTCCCTGGGCCACTTCCCCACAGTTCTCCTGCTTCTCTCTTCTTCACCCTTACCTTAGGGCTCCCTTACTGATGGCTTGAGGGTGTCTTCATTAGCCAACCCTTCAGCTGCACCTCCCCTCCCCTAGCTCTCTTCAGCCTGACTGGACTGAGCCCTTTTATAGTATCAAAAAGGGCCTTAATTAGAGTCAGGTGTTCACATTACCTCAGTGGCCTCACCTGACTATTTGCAGAATAATTAGAGTCAGGTGTTCTCATTAGCCTGGAGCAGCCCCTGCTCTGCTCAGTCAGGGAACAGAAAACTGCTAATCCAGTGGCCAGTATATCTGCCTTCTACTACTTTGTTGTACCCAACTGGCCTGGGGCTATCACAATATTTGAATAAGATTTAAAGTCACCTGTTTTGATTTATATTTAACTTCAAATCATAGAATCATAGAATCATAGAATATCAGGGTTGGAAGGGACCTCAAGAGGTCATCTAGTCCAACCCACTGCTCAAAGCAGGACCAATTCCCAACTAAATCATCCCAGCCAGGGCTTTGTCAAGCCAGGCCTTAAAAACCTCCAAGGAAGGAGACTCCACCACCTCCCTAGGTAACACATTCCAGTGCTTCGCCACCCTCCTAGTGAAATAGTGTTTCCTAATATCCAACCTGGACCTCCCCCACTGCAACTTGAGATCATTGGTTGTATGTATTTAAATCATTTGTTTCTATTTACAATATTATTTGTTTACAGACTGGTCTGAATTAAAATGATATAAACATGCTGACAAAATGTTAATAAATAGGCCATTAGTTATATTATGGTGAAGCAGGCCTTATGAAATGTTCTGGAGAGCTATGTATGGTGCATAGGCCATAAATTGGGCACCCCCTTAGGCAAATACATTTCAGGGATGCTCTCAATATACTTAATCCTGTTTTGGTGCAGGAGGGATGTGTTAGTACAATGCTTCCCAAAAGGTGAGTGCCTCCCCACCAATGGGTTGCAGGAAGGTTCTAGGTGGATCACCACATCCAGGTCTGGATTAACCCATCAAAGTGTCCTCACCAAGGCAAGCACACGCTTCTCCCAGACTAGTGTAGGGGAAAGACTTGAGGGGAAATGGATGTTGTCGACCAAACCTGCCACACACGCACTTGGCCAGAATTAGACTTGTGGAGACAGGGCAGAGGGTACATATATGTAACACTGGGTCACAAAAACAAGACTACATATAGGTGTGGGCCTTAGTAAAAAGTCTGGAAATCACTGGAAAAGACTCCCATTGTCTTCCATAGGCTTTGGGTCATGTCCAAATATTGTCTTGGCTTACTGCAGATTTCAAGGCATAGCTTCCCAGAACGACCATCTCTCATCCAACTGCATTTTAAGCATTTATTTTAGAATGTGGGTGAAGTTATCCATGCACCTGCTGCCTCATTAGTGTGAGATTAATAAACCATCATTCTATTGTGACTGATTTCTTGCTTCAGGAAAAGTAGTAAACTCAGGAGGTGTAGACTGTGGCTTTAATCCATGACAGTAATAGATGAAAAACACCAAGAGCCAAACAGATCATATATAGTAGCCACTAGAGTGATGGTAGTCACTTTTTATCGTTGTACAACTTCAGGACTTTTAGAGGTTATAAATCTCAAGTAGGGAAGTTAAGTAGGATGGATTCATGTTCAGTTGTTATCTACCAGATATAGTTTTCAGGTCACCATATAGAATGAAAGGGCACACCCCTCAAATGCTGCATTTTTATTTTTAAATAATGCTGTGGTCAGCTATTTAATGTAGGTTTAAAGGTTGCCTGAAATAGTGAAAAACCCTATAATAAATCATGAATATTGTTAAATCCCTAGTTATGGTCGATGAATCTGTAGGTAGCTCTATTGGAGGCTAGTTACACTGAAGGTAAGTGACCAAAATATCCACTGTCCACATTACATAGAACTTAATTTAATTAATCTTATTCTGAAGCAGTTATAATTCTCCATAACATGTTAGGTGTTGTACAAATACAGAAGTTACACTCTTTGCTCCAAAGGCACTTAAACATTATGAGCATAATTCAGCAAATCTTATAAGCACATGATTAAATGCATTTCTGACTCGTCATACACAAGAAATACTAGACTTGAAACCAAGAATCTTAGCTACACCTGGAATGCCAGAAATAGCAATAAAATATACCTATATTTAAATTACATTTCATACAGATTTCAGACTGTAAAACGGCCAACATAAAGCACAAGACTGGAAGGAAAAAAGCATATACAAAAATCTACATTGGGTTTCTGTCAACAAAGCTGAAGATTGTTTGAATTAATGCAAATATTTCCCTCCACATTTCAAACTATACAGTGGATCCCAAATTATCTTTCCATTTTAATCTAAGAACTTCCCAGTTAGAATATGGGATGTGATATCCAAGGCCGTGTATAAGTCTGAGATGAGAGATTTACCTGTAGAAGTTTGTATAATAGCTCTGGTGACGGAGTATGCCTTTCTACATGAATAAAGGCTGGAGAATCTGACCCATAGTAGTAGTTTATGATTTAGTTTATTATTGCAAACATAGATCCTTATGAATTTTCAAAGACCTCAACACTTTCAATATTTCATTTCTATGTGATTTCATGTCTGGAAGACAATAGAATTGAATGGATTTCCAGCGTTTCTTCTATTACTGTCCCCCTCCCCCATCCCACTCCTGCCTTTCTTTCTCTGCTTCAATGTATATTATGAACCTGCTAGAAGAATCACAATCAAATTCTTTTATCCTAGATGTCAACTGAAGAAGCAAGGTGAAAGTAAGGCTTCAATTTTCTCTTTCAAGCTATATTGCTAGCTGAATCTTGCCTTTTAGACATTTCCCATTGATCTGTAATCCACAGATAGTCCGGAGGCTATATCTTCTGCTGGCATTACTATACCTGAATTGTATTTCTTTTGGTTTCAATTGAGGTTTCAATTTGTTCCTGACATACATGCTATATTTGTTTGTTTTGCTTTTTGGAGACTGTGAGAACCATATTTGTAAGCTGGTTTAGAATGTATTATATGCATTCTCTTTTGGCCATCTCAGATACCTGCGGCAGAGCAGAAAGATTCTCCTCACTATGGCTAAATAAATCTGCCTTATGCTTCACTAAGGGGTACATGATGTTCTGAATCCCTAGCAGAACTCCCATGGAATTTGTACATGTGAATCAATGGCAGACTATTTATATATGTACTTAGATTCATACATTACAACAAAAAGCTCCCTTTCAGGTTCCACTCACTTTGATATAGATTGAAAATGCTATCAAACACACCCATTGTTTTAAAACAGAATAAAACCTGCAGCATCTTCTCATAGCCCAAACTGGAAGACACCCAACCAAAACCTAAAAATTTTGCTCAAAAAGTACCCCCTTCCATGCACTCCCATGATACCAGCTCTCATTGCATCTCTCTCTTCCCAAAAGTCTGGGAAAATTTAGGAGCTTTTCAGTTCAAAAAATCTGGGCTATTTACGACCAAGGAACAATGAATCTAAAGTTGAAGGCTCCTCATGAGCATCAACATGGATCTCATTCAGGGGGAGAATTCTCCTATCTATTAGGAAATACCAACCCAAACATCAAGCTTTATTTTTCATACGTTTAATTTTTCTGTTCAGGTTTTGACATTTTGGACAGTGCCAGTAAGGGGGACATGAATGTTAATAAAATAATTACTTCTCTCCCACCCTGTGACTTCAGCCCAATTTAGTTTCCATAAGGCTTAAAATAAAGTTTTCAGATAATAAATAATAATAATAAATCATGATGATAATATTTAACACTATTTACTTGTGTATTATATTCTACTTAATTTTGCCATAGCATGAAGGAGCCCCAGTCCTGGAGCAGAAACCCATTGTGCTCAGCACTGTACAAATGATGACCTTTATCCCAAGTAGCTTCCATTCTAAGCATAATACAAGGGACAAAAGGTGGGTGAAACAGACAGATGGGAGAGAACAAGGAAACAATAACAGTACAGATATATTGCTGCTTTCTTTCAAGCTGTACTGATAGTTTTATGCTGAGCATGATAGAGGTGAAACATATGAATATACATACACACAATCAAATTAAGAAAAAACATCTTTCAAATCTGATACAGTATCATACTCATACGGTAGTATTAAAGTGAATGAGGGATAAGAAAAACTAAATACTGAAGTTAAAATTCAAATATGTAATCCATCTTAGTAAAATAATAATAAAAAAGAGTGGTATTAGATGCTGAAGTATACCTTTTTCCCCATAGAATAGTTATCTTTAGAAAAGGTGTATTAATACAAATCAATTAGGTTAGCAGAATGGGAAAATTATATTCTGGTTCTAATATTGCCAAAAGAAATATGGGTCTCTAAACTTCTCAATACCTAAGAATCAATGTCTTGAAATGGAGATTTATTGTGGAATAAACTAAGAACTCAATTAAAATAATACTTTCTAGGCATTGTTGAAGTAGCTTGGATAAATGAAACATTGGTTTGAACCTTAGTGTATCCCTTTAAATTAAAAAGTTAACATGTTTTGGAAAAAATCTATTGCCTGTGGACTTTCTTATTTCAGCCCAAAATACTATTAGATGGTATGGTATTATTCTGATGAGGGTGATGTTGGTCAGGACACTCACAATTAAGGTACCACATGAGTTTATCCTCTACCGCAACATGCAGCAGCCATTCAATAGGGACCCAATTCTGCTCCCACTAAAACCAGTTGCAACATTCCCATTGATTCTAGTTTTATGGCATCAGGGCCTAGAGGAAGACAAGGTTATTTTTTATATGATTATATATTGGTCAAAGAATTAATTCAAATGGTATAATTTTACCCGCACCTTACACTCACTTTGCACTGGTGGATATGGCAATACAAGGTGCAAGGCACCTTTTTACCAGTAATGTGTTGTTAGCTTTTCACCATTCTCCTGTTTAAAAGACTGGAAATCTGGAAAATGTGTGATGTTGGGGAATGGTTAGAGAGAGATTCAAAAGGGTTCCCCCCCCCGCTTTACCTTATTTATGTAGCTGTTGGAGTAACATTCTTTATGGGTAATTGCTAGTCTTTATTTTCTGAAAAGAATTTGAGAGTTTGATGTGAATACCCTTTAGTATAGTACACATTTGAATGAATTAATCGATCAGTAAAAGGCTTTTCATCCCATCAGGAAATAGAAACAATATAATGTGCCTTAAATAAACAATGTTATGCCATGAATAGGAGAATTGAGCAGTTCACAAACATCTGATGAGTTGAAATGCAAATAACATATTTAAAGAAGTGTAAAGTGGTGTGAGTCTGATTAAAAAAAACAGAAAAGTTAAATGCAGAATGAATCATTGGGCCCACTCTACTCCCTTCTCTCAAGCTGTTGTCTATGCCTAAGTTGTTGTCAAAGTAGTGCGGTATGACAGAGTGAGAGATGAGTCTGAGGGGCTAAGGTGACATATTTTCTATTAAAATAAATTTAAAAAATAAATTCAGTATGCACGATATTGCTTTGGTCATCTGAAAGATCAAAGATCCTTAAATTGTATATCTCAGAAATATAAATTACAATATGTACATTTTTCAGTTTTCATTAGCAACATTTTACAGAAATTTACTTCTTATTTAGGCCAAACAATATAAATTACTCTGAATATAATAAGTTAATGTAGACTGGTTCTTTAAACATGTTAATCTGTAATGATATTTCAGTCATTTTAATAACCTATTTTTACATTTGTATATAAACTTATATATAACCAATGTAATGTATATCAATATTACTACAAGAAGAAATTATTTATTAAAATAACTAAGATGACTAAGAATTATTTCTTGCATTTTGCATACTCTCCAAATCAGGAAGGTAAATTAGGTGATTAGAGAGTCCTCCTGAGAGCAGCCATTACTTCCCAGAAAAAAAGACACACAATATATTTTACTACCATTTTAAACTTTAGTATCTAAATTGGTCAGACAACCTTTGGCTGTAGATAACTGATGCCCATATGTGTACCCTTGTAGACAGACTTTGTTTATGATCCCCCAGGGTTCCTAACTGAACTGCCAAGATTTAACATGTTACCTGCAGTAATTATGAGATGTTGATACCTGCCATAAACACATACAATAGTTAATTTACAAAGGGGCTAAACAGAGTAGTGCTACCCCTCTGATATAGAGTAGTGCTAGTGATACAAAAGCAGAAGTAAGTTTGCTTAAGGAGTTTTAATCTGCATTTCCAAATTGTATTTATTAGGTATAACATAACTTTGAATTTCTCAACCTTCATTTTTGTTTAAACTATACATTTTATAAAGCTTATTTCCTCCTGCTCTTTATAATTGTTGATACTGTAAGTGCTTAAAATCTTAAAGAATTTTTTTTATTAGAATTTGTATAAATTCACTTCTGGTCTAGTAATGGGCTGACAATATTTTAACAAGGGCTTTAAAAACATTCTTCCTATGATTAATGTGGTGCACCATAGGAGGCACATGTATGCAAAGCAATCATTTGTTTTCCATTTAAACAAAAATGCTTTCTTATAACTATATCCATAGAAGGCAACACAAATAGGTAAACAAAAATGTGTATAGCTCCCTCCCCCAGGAAATATGTCAAATATAGTGATCACCTGTAAAAATTGAAGGGATTCTGGTAAAGACTTAGTAAGAGGCATGGGGGTAGTTGAGAGACTCATTGGTTTTTTCCCACAGGGATTTTTTTAAAATACCTGAAATGTAGTACAATCTGGTCCATTTCAAAACAAAACAACAACAACAACAAAACACAACACCCTCGAGAGAATTCTTATGAGTTCCAAACATAGGCCATCTCTCTAGGAATGATTTAGCAGTATCAATCTTTCTTAGACTGTAAACTGACTTACATTCTGAGCTCTTCAGGGAAGAAACAATAAGATCACAGAAATATAGGACTAAGGGTATGTCTACACTATGAGAGTAGTTCGATTTTACTTAAAGCGAATTTGTGGAACCGATATTACAAAGTCGAATGTGTGTATCCCCACTAAGGACAGTAATTCGACTTTGTGAGTCCACACTAACGGGGCAAGCATCGACATTGGAAGCAGTGCACTGTGGGTAGCTATCCCACAGTTCCCATAGTCCCCGCTGCCCATTGGAATTCTGGGTCGAGCCCCCAATGCCTGCTGGGGCAAAAAATGTGTCGAGGGTGGCGAGCAATCAGTTTGCGCACTTTTCTGGTGATTGACAGAGTGGACGCCACAGCACTGCGAGCATGGAGCCCACTGCGATCATTGCTGCAGTTATGGCCATTGTCAACACCTCGTGCCTTATCATCCACCTTTTTCAGAGGCAGATGCTGAGAAATCGGGTGAGGAGGCTACGGCAGCGCGGTGAGGACATTAAGTCTGAGAGGGGCACAGACCTCTCACAAAGCACGGGACCCCGTGCCATGGACATCATGGTGGCAATGGGTCATGTTGATGCTGTGACATATCAAATCTTTGGGAATGAGAGCCTTCTGTTACTTGAGCAGTTTGCAGGGGTGGAGTGACTGTTTTCACAGCCCCTGCTGTCCCTCCTTCTTGGGACTTTGGGAGAGGGGGGGATGGGACTTTGTGGTGGGGGAGGGCGGTTAGTGATAGAATGCAGCGGGGCTCTGTCTTCTTGCCTCCGGTCCTGCAGAACATCTACAAGGTGCCAGAGCGTGTCCGTTTGCTCCCTCATTAGTCCAAGAAGCGTTTGAGTCGCCTGCTGGTCTTCCCGCCGCCACATGTCCTCCCGTTCACTGTGTGATCGCTGATATTGCGACATGTTCTCCCTCCACTGGGTCTGCTGTGCTGCCTCGGCTCGGGAACAGACCATAAGTTCTGAGAACATCTAGTCCCGTGTCCTTTTCTTTCATCGCCTGATCTGCGCCAGCCTCTGGGAGGGGGATGCCGGGGTAGGTTGGGAGACACTCACAGCTGTGGGATGGGAAAAAGGGAGTGAATTCCTCAGAAAGATACAGTTTTGCGAACAATGAATATAGTCTTTCTCTGTGAACAAGACCATGCACAGTACCTATTACATGTGCACTCAGTACAAGGTCGAATTTTCTGTCTTCACATTGAGTGCCTGGGGTCTTGCTGTACAGATCACACAAGCGGGGCTGGACAACAGAATTCTGCTAGCAGGCGGCCATGGTAAACCATAGACTTTTGACTGCTTAAAGCTTAATTTGCAGCAGTGCCCTCCTTTCATGTTTCAAGCAATGCTCCTAGCTGGCGATCCGGCCAGCATGAACTCTGCCCCTCTCCCACCCCCGTCGCGGCTGTCCCTGGGAAAGATCCCTGCATGCTGCTGGCGAACTGCTCAGCATGAACGGTTCGCCTCCCCGCCCTCACTGCGTGGCTGTAAACTGCCGGTTACAGTTATTTAAAGCAACAGGCAATCAGTCCCTATACTAAAATTCCCCTAATTCAAAGCAGGTCACCATGAGTGATATCACTCTGATGAGGATTACGGTGACAGAGAAAGAGCGCATGCTGTGTGAATGCCAGCAAACACCAGGGCCGTATGCCGCCATGCTTTGCCAGGCAATGATACCGGAGTACCTGCTGCTAGCCTGGTGCATAAAAGTTTCCTACCATGGAGGAGGCAATAAGGCCGCTCTCCCCAGGAACCTGATGCAAAGGCTTTCACATTACCTCCAGGAGAGCTTTGTGGAGACGTCCCAGGAGGATTTCTACTCTATCCCCAGACAAGTTAACAGACTTTTCCAGTAGCTGCACGGGCAAGGACTAAAAAGCACCTAGGGCAAACTAATCATTAAAAACCCATTGCTAACATACCATGCCTATTCTATTCAAAATAAATGTTTAAAACACTTACCTACTGATCCTTCCTCTGATTCACGGTCCAGGTTACTGCCTTGGGAGGGTTGGTAGGAGATCTCCGTGAGTATGATGAAGAGATCCTGGCTGTCGGGGAAATCAGCGTTGAAAGCGCTGTCGACTGCCTCATCCTCCTCATCTCCTTCCTCATCTTCCCCGTCCACGAAAATCTCCGAGGAAGCGGCTGTCGACAATACCCCATCGTCAGAGTCCACGGACAGTGGTGGGGCAGTGGTGGCAGCCGCACCTAGAATGGAATGCAGTACCTCGTAGAAACAGCATGTCTGGGGCTGGGATCCGGAGCTTCCATTTGACTCTTTGGTCTTCTGGTATGCTGTCTCAGCGCCTTGATTTTCATGCGGCACTGCGTTGCATCCCAGCTGTATCCTCTCTCTGACATGGCTTTTGAGATCTTCTCATAGATCTTCGCATCCTGTCTTTTCGATCACAGATCCGAAAGCACGGACTCATTGCCCCACACAGTGATCAGATCCAAGACTTCCCCATCAGACCATGCTGGGGCCCTCTTTCTATTCTGCGATTGCATGGTCACCTCTGCTGGAGAGCTCTGCATCGTTGCCAGTGCTGCTTAGCTCAACACCATGTCCAAACAGGAAATGAGATTCAAACTGGCCAGACAGGAATTCAGATTTTCCCGGGGCTTTTCCTGTGTGGCTGGTCAGAGCATCCGAGCTCGGACTGCTGTCCAGAGCGTCAACAGAGTGGTGCACTGTGGGATAGCTCCCGGAGCTATTAGCGTCGAATTCCGTCCACACTAACCCTAATTTGACATGGCCCTGTCGAATTTAGCACTACTCCCCTCGTCGGGGAGGAATAGAGAAATCGATTTAAAGAGACCTCTATGTTGAAATAAATAGCTTCGTTGTGTGGACGGGTGCAGGGTTAATTCGAGTTAACGCTGCTAAATTCGACATAACCTCCTAGTGTAGACCAGGCTTTAGAAGGGACCTTGAGAGTCTATCTACTCCAGTCTCCTGCACTCAAGACAGAACTAAGTAATAACTAGACCGTTCCTGACAGGTGTCTGTCTAAACCTGGTCTTAAAAATCTCCAATGACAGAAATGCCACAACCTTCCTAGGAAATTTGTGCCAGTGTTTAACTACCCTAACAGTTAAGAAGTTTTTCCTAATAGCCAACATATACTTTCCTTGCTACAGTTAAAGCCCATTGCTTCAGCCTGATCTGCAGCTCTAATAGGAATACCTGAATCTGGGTCACATGACCCAGGCTAAATTCAGTGATAGGTTGCTGCTGAGTGCCTGAGGTCTGAGTCACAACATCACTGTGTCACTGTTGAAATGGTAAGTCAGTGCAGCTGTGTTGTTTCTGTATGCCTGAGTGTTGAGTCATCACAATATCTGAGTGAGCAACCCTGGTTTGGTTGCCAGTTTGCCTTACATCTTGTGGATTTTCTCCCCTAACAAATTTCATCTATTTCTCTAGGTCTGTGAGTTTGAGGTTCTGATAAGACATCAAGGATGTTTTCATGTCCAACGGGGCATGAGGGTTGGAGATGGAAAGTTGTCTAACTCCTCACCCAAATTTAATGTGCTTAAATTGTTTGGGAGCCTACAAACCAGAGTCTCCCACTGTTTTCGGCTAAGTTACCCATGGGCCAATATTTTTTTTTTCACATTAAAAATAAAAATGTAGTCCCCTGTCCTTCAATCTAAAACTAATTCACACAGTGTTAATGTCATCCAATAATTGGGGCAAACAGGTCACAAGTGATATACATAAACTCAATGAGCCAGATTCTCAGCTGTTATAAATGCTCATTGTCCCGTGTAGTGGACTAAGGGTCTGAAATAGTAATTACAACAGAATCTAGTTTGTATACACTTTCCAACAGGTTCTTCTTTACAACATGTTCAAGAATTAATTGTATCTCTAAATCAAGCTTAGACCCTAAGTTTCTATCCAGTCTTCCCAGAACAAGTCACTAAAAAAAGAAAAGCATATATATATATATATATATATATATATATATATATATATACACAGCAGCTCAGATCATGATACATCTTTGCAAGGAGAGGAAACATGAAAAGTTAATAAAGATTATAGTATTTTAACTCACTCTCAGTTCTGAAAAAAACTGCAAGAGTAATCATTGTATTGGAGGATGCTTCGTAAGAGATGAGAATAGACATTTCAATGCTAATCCATTTCATTTGCTGTGAGCAGTTGGATATTATTGAACAAAGACTGCCCCTCACCAGTGACTGCTACAGTTAATCTTATTAAAACCAGTGGAAAAATAAAGTTGCATAAAAATCTAGAGAACTGTTCTTAATAGGAAAATTGCTTGAAAGAGACCTTTCAATGCTTAGTAATTCATTTTTTTCTTTGTCTGCTCACAGACTTTGCATATCTAGTGTAAAATGTTTACTGAACTGTTTCACACATACTTTTATCCCATAACAAATTGTTTTTCCTGTACTCAGTAACCAAGAACTAGCCCCCTCAGAAACTGAAAAAAAAATCACCAAAAAAGAGAAAATGTGAATGAATACAAATTAACGTTACCATCCAAATCACATTAGAAGATCTGTGATACCTCTTGTGTTCTTTTCTCCAGCATTTATAGATTATTTCTTGTTGATACATATATAATGCTTTTACTGATGTCTGTATGGTCTTTGTTTATCTTTTCTAGCTTTGTCTTGGGTCATTATGCCCCCAATTTGGAAAAGGACTTAAGCACATGATAGGGTCTACACTTACAGACACACTTAAACTTAAAAAGAAGAACAGGAGTACTTGTGGCACCTTAGAGACTAACAAATCTATTAGAGCATAAGCTTTCGTGGACTACAGCCCACTTCTTCGGATGCATATAGAATGGAACATATAATGAGGAGATATATATACACACATACAGAGAGCATAAACAGGTGGGAGTTGTCTTACCAACTCTGAGAGGCCAATTAATTAAGAGAAAAAAAACTTTTGAAGTGATAATCAAGCTAGCCGAGTACAGACAGTGTGATAAGAAGTGTGAGAGTACTTACAAGGGGAGATAGAGTCAACGTTTGTAATGGCTCAGCCATTCCCAGTCCTTATTCAAACCGGAGTTGATTGTGTCTAGTTTGCATATCAATTCTAGCTCTGCAGTCTCTCTTTGGAGTCTGTTTTTGAAGTTTTTCTGTTGTAATATAGCCACCCGCAGGTCTGTCACTGAATGACCAGACAGGTTAAAGTGTTCTCCCACTGGTTTTTGAGTATTTTGATTCCTGATGTCAGATTTGTGTCCATTAATTCTTTTGCGTTAGACCACACATCACTGAACAAAACCACTAACCCAGGAACCTATCCTTGTAACAAACCCCGATGCCAACTCTGTCCACATATCTATTCAAGTGACATCATCATAGGACCTAATCACATCAGCCATACCATCAGGGGCTCGTTCACCTGCACATCTACCAATGTGATATATGCCATCATGTGCCAGCAATGCCCCTCTGCCATGTACATTGGCCAAACCGGACAGTCTCTACGCAAAAGAATAAATGGACACAAATCGGACATCAGGAATGGTAACATACATAAGCCAGTAAGTGAACACTTCAATCTCCCTGGTCATTCTATTACAGATTTAAAAGTCACTATCATTGAACAAAAAAACTTCAGAAACAGACTTCAAAGAGAAACAGCAGAACTAAAATTCATTTGCAAATTCAACACCATTCAGCACTCAGCCAGGATTTGGGAGACCCATAATACAGTTCCCCTGATCCAACAACTCTTTAATTATTTATCCAGCTTCAACAGGAGTGGTTGAGGGAGCCCCACATCAGAATGTCCCATAGGTAGAGCACTCATCTGAGAGATGATTGATCCCTATTCAGATCCTGTCTTCCCTTCAGTCAGAGGTGGAATTTGAACCAGAGACCTCTCATATCCCAAGTGAGTACCATAACTAGTGTGCTGAAGAGGTCCTTTTTCTTCCTTCTCACCACATTTGATGAGACCTTGCCTCAGGGGACTGATCTGGTAGGCACCCTCTGATAATGCCTACTGGATCAGGTCCTGCATGGAACTTAGAGAGAAGAATGCCTGTCTTCTGCTGGGTTATGAGTTGCTCTAGGGCACAGGTGGGAGATGGCACCCAGTCATGTATCGTGAGACAACAATGTACATTCTCAGAGGCAGAAACATAGGCACCTAGGAACTTTTTGTTCAAAAACTTAGGCACTGAATGAGTTTAGGCTCCTGCAGGGTTCAGCAATAGTTTTGTATGTCTCAGTGGAGCCCACAACTGGAACTTAGATGCCTAACACTTTTTGAGCATTCAGGCCTATGAGACCTCATCTGGAATACTTTGTACAATTCTCGTTACCCCTGTTTAAAAAAGATTAATTCAAACTGGAACAGATGCTGGCCATTAGAATGATCAGGGGAATGGAGAGCCTAAAACAGCTTGGGGTCTTTAGCCTAATCAAATTAAATCTGACAGGGGATATGATTGCTCTCTGTAAATACATCAGGGAGTAAACACTAGGGAGGGACAAGAGCTTTTTAAGCTAAAGAACATATTAGCACAAGAACAAGTAGCTATAAACTGGCCATGAATAAATTTAGTCTTGAAATTAGAAGAATGTTTCTAACCATCAGAGGAGTAAGGTTCTGGAATAGTCCCACATTAGGTGTAATGGAGGAAAACAACCCAACTAATTTAAGATGGAGCTTGATACATTTATGGACTGGATTCTATGACAGGGTTGCCTATCAGCAGGGGACTAGAATTGACATCCCTAGAGGTCCCTTCCACTCCTATGTCCTCTATTCCTATGTTTTTGTTTGTGGATGGTCATATGAATGGGACAATATTGAGGTCGTGACTGCAGCCACGCACTCTGTCCTATTGGACTAATGATAATACCATAAATAGGTTATATGTGTTATTTTCTGAAAGCTTGTTTCTGTATAGATTTATTGCTTGGTAATAAATATTGTCTATAGGTATTCATAATAACTTTTTCTATACTCTCATGATTTGTTTGATTTCTGTTTGGCTGAATGTTGAAGAAAATTAGTTTAATCTTTGTACATTGGTTTTCTGGGATGTTTTTTCTATCCTCTACCACTAAAAGGCTGCATGCATTAATAATCCTTGACATGTTCTTGCAAACCTTTTCATGTAATTAACTCTTACCCACCCAACTAGTTTTAATGATTACTCATGTGGTGAAGGCTTTGTAGGATTAGGAACATGCCCGGGTGGGGAGAATGAACTAGGAAATGTCTTCCTGGTCCTAATTCTTCATTTCTTGTTCATCAACATTTTTCACCAACTTCAGATGCACTGTTGGGTGCCTGTTTGCATAACTTCATACTTTAGAGCCAGAATTCTGTTAAGTAATCTAAGGAGATGGAATGCCATTCCAGCATGTTTTTCTGTAATTTAGTTGCCTGATCACCTTCTTTCTGTGGGAGAGCCACATAGCCCTCTCAAAACTTTCCTTGTCTCCAATGCAAGTAGGGCAAGAGCCTCGTAGCTACTCCAGGAGATTCTACCATTATGATGGCTGGAGTTTAAGCAAATAAGAGAAATTTGTGATCTGTTGAAAGCATATCTTAGAGATGTAGAAGAGAGAAGGTTTAAAATTTAAAATTCATATATACATCAAGCCAATCTAAAATGAAAATTTGAACTTGTTAGCTTCACTATAGAGTATTTCTATTGATTTGGTTCCTTATAGAAAATATCCTTTATTTCTTACAATTATTTTTCCCTAATGTTAATTCTACTATTATCTATGCAGCAGTCCAGAAGAAGAAGGGAAGCTTCAATCAGTAATCTGTGAAATGATTTTTGCTCCACCCATAAAAGTTTATTGAAAAATGTCCTGAATTGATGGAAAGGTTGATTTATTTTTTACCATAGACTTTAAGGTCAGAAGAGACCATTGTGATGATCTAGTCTGACCTCCTGCACATTACAGGCCACAGAATCTCACCCACTCCTTCTGTAATAGACCCCTAATCTCTGGATGAGTTATTGAAGTCCCCAAATCATGATTTAAAGACTTACATTTACAAATAATCCATCATTTACTCTAGTTTAAACCAGTAAGTGACCCATGTCTCATGCCGCAGAAGAAGGAGGTTTTTAAGGCCCGGTTTGACAAAGCCCTGGCTGGGATGATTTAGTTGGGAATTGGTCCTGCTTTGAGCAGGGTGTTGGACTAGATGACCTCCTGAGGTCCCTTCCAACCCTGATATTCTATGATTCTAAGGCAAAACAAAACAAACAAACAAACAAAAACACAGAGTCTCTGCCAATTCGATCTGGAGGAAAATTCTTTCCCAACTCCAAATATGGCAGTCAATTGAACCCTGGGCATGTCTTCAAGACCTACCAGCCAGACACCTGGGAAAGAATTCTCTGTAGTAACTCCAAACTCTCCCTTTCTAATGCCCTCATCTCTGGCCATTGGGATTTTTGTTACTAGCAGTCGCAAGTGGGCCACATGTCATTGTAAGTCATCTCATCGTATCATCCCCTTCATAAATTTATCCAGCTCAGTCCTCACAGCAGTTAGGTCCCCCCCACCCACCCAAAGCTCCCTTTAGAAGGCTGTTCCAGAACTTCACTTCTTTGATGGTTAGAAACCTTTGTTTAATTTCAAGTTTAGACATATTGATGGACAGTTTATATCCATTTGTTCTTGTGCCAACCTCAGCATTTAACTTGAATAACTCCTCTCCTTCCCTGGTATCTATCCCTCTGATGTATTTATAGAGAGCAATTGTGTCTCCACTCAGCCTTTGTTTGGTTAGGGTAAGCAAGCGAAGCTCCTTGAGTCTCCTCTCATAAGGTTTCCATTCCTTTGATCGTCCTAGTTGCCCTTCTATGAAACTGTTCCTTTTTAAACTCCTCTTTCTTAAATATAGGAGACCAGAATTTCACGTAGTATTCCAGATGAGGTCTCACCATTGCCTTGTATAATGTAAATAACATTATACATAACAATAACATTTTCTATCTCTACTGAAAATACATTGCTTGATGCATCCAAATGTTGTGTTAGCCTTTTTCATGGCTGTATCTCATTGGTGGCTCAAAGTCACCCTGTGATGAACCAATACACTCACCTATTCTCTTCTGTTGCTTCCAACTGATATGTCCAGCATCTTATAACAAAAATTCTTGTTCTTAGTCCCTAAGTGCACGACCTTGCACTTTGCACTATTAAATTTAATTCCATTTCTATTATTCCAGCACATCCCTCGTCCCGCACCACTTCCCGCAGCCCCCATTGTCCTGGAGTGGCGAACCGCAGCCAATGAGAGACGTGATCGGCTGAACCTGTGGACGCAGCAGGTAAAGAAACCAGTCTGGCCTTCCAGGATGTTTACCCAGGCGGGCCGCGGGCCAAAGGTTGCCGATCCCTGTTATACTCCATAATAAATGTCTAGAATATGAGGAAGATAGGACAAACAGAGATTCTAGAAATACAGAAATTTTGATCTATTGTAAAACATATATGAGCTTCGCCATTTTCTTTTGTAATAAATAGAATGGCTGGATGTCTCACTTCCTACTTCAAAAATTGTCACAGTGCTGAATATTTTTTCCTTGTATCACCTTGAAATGTGAAAAACATAAATAAAATGTTTAGTTTTTAAAATAATTAGAAAGTTCTAAAAATGTTTAGTACTTCATTAGATGTTTTTAAGTAATTGTAGGCCCCAAACTTTTTGGGATTCTTTTATCCTTATATTAAAGAATTATTTCCCCACAGTTTTCATAAACCATGTAGTTAGTTTATGTGCAGCATTACATTAATCATTACAATCCCAGTTAAACTTTTTGTTTTTCATTTTCAATATGTTGCAAAATACTTTGCTTTAATGGCAATGAAATAACAAAGGATTTAATATAGAACCCAAGGTAGCCTTTTATGTCTAGACCCAGTTTTAAGCAAGCTAGATGTCTGCTCATAGAAGGGATATTCTAAAAAATCCCTTTATGCTCATATTTTCTGCCTAAACTGACACACTGCTGGAGGATTGCATTCCTGACATCCAAAATGCAGCACCTTCCATAACCCAAGGTTTTCCCTTATTGTTACTGCCTATGTACCTTTTTCTTTCAGTAATTGTAGAATTATATACAGTGTCATCTCTAATCCCTTACTAATTATTTAACAGATGTTGTACCATTTTTGCAGGTTGAGAGAGGAGTCCTGATATTATACCATTTAAGTTTTAAATCTTCTATTTGTTTATAACACTACAGAATGCTGTGAATTTCCATTAAGTCTGTCATGCTAACTCTTCATGTGAAGATTATTATTTGCAATTAGCCAACTATTTAGTTTAACTAAACTTGGGTAATGAATTGTTCATGAATTGTGATATCTTTATATGACATATCTTACAGCGATATACCTCTGGCATGCTTTAATCATTTAATCTATTCAAAAATATGTATCACAAACTGATCACTTTAACTGAACTTTATTAGTACCTGATATCTGATGGTTACATTTTTAAATAACCCAAGACAAGGTTATACACTTATAATGGCTGACTAGTATTATTTCTTCAGTCATTTTTTCTCTAGTCATTGTCATTGTTTTTAAGTTTGTTTTAGAACTGTGAGGAAAAAGTAAACAAATTCCCTTAGCACAAGAAATATAAAGGTGCTGCCCCCTGCCTTCTGAATATGGTGGCTGAGTAAATTCATATGGGACTGCCCAAAGTTAACACTGTTCAATATTTTATTTTTTCTAATGGGATGATTACAGATTCAAGCACCATAAAAACTAAACAAAACACAGGAAAGCAAAACAAAACAAAGCAAAACAAAACAAAACAAAACAAAAACACTTGATAAATATCCAGTAATGTGGAAGATACTTGACAATTATGATAATGTCTTCCAATGAAGACAAAAAAATCAATTAGCCAGCATACCCAATATGAAGACATCTTACAAACTGTTTTATTAACACATAGAAAATTGAGAGCTTGAAACATATAGTCCTCATCTCAGGAAGGCACTCATGAACATACTTACTTTTAAGCATGTACTTCATATGGATTGATTCAATGGATCCTAAACACTTACTTAAAGTTAGTTACATGCTTAAGTGCTTTTCTGAAGTAGAGATAGTTCTTATAGTAAAGGATACAACTGATTGCTGGACTAAACACTGCCCTTTGATCCAATTATGATTTATTTTATCCTAATGTCATAGAATGGTCACCGGATATGATTGACTCTCCAGCCTAACAGGAGATGCCAATAACTTGGCTCATAGGCAATAAAGCAGGGATCGGCAACCTTTGGCACACAGCCTGCAAAGGTAAGCACCCTGGCAAGCCGGGCCGGGTTTGTTTACCTGCCAAGCCTGCAGGTTTGGCTGATCGCATCTCCCACTGGCTGCAGGTCACCATTCCAGGCCAATGGGGGCTGCGGGAAGCGGCGGCCAGCAAATCCCACGTCCCGTGCCTCTTCCTGCAGCTCCCATTGGCCTGGGACAGTGAACCACAGCCAGTGGAAGCCACAATTGGCCAAACCTGTGGACGCAGAAGGTAAACAAACCGGCAGGGCCCACCAGGGTGCTTACTCTGGCAGGTTGTGTGCCAAAGGTTGCCGAGCCCTGCAATAAAGTCTTCTTTCTTCTTCAAAGAAAATTGTGCCAACCCTCTTGGCATTTTCAATCAGTAGGTTACAGTGTCTTAGGGCTACATTTATTCCTGTCTGTAGACAAGAATTTTTTGTCAGATAGGAAACACCTCTCCCTAAATTTGAACTAGATAGCTTTAATGTGCCATCTGTAAGAACTATGCCAGGGATTGGCAACCTTCAGCATGCGGCCCGTCAGGGTAAGCCCCCTGGTGGAGCTGGCCAGTTTGTTTACCTGCCGTGTCCACAGGTTCGGCTGATCGTGGCTCCCACTGGCCACGGTTCACAGTTCCAAGCCAATGGGGGCTGCAGGAAGTGGCATGGGCTGAGGGATGTGCTGGCCGTGGCTTCTCGCAACCCCCATTGGCCTGGAATGGTGAACCACGGCCAGTGGGAGCCATGATCGGCCAAAACTGCGGGTGCAGCAGGTAAACAAACCAGCCTGGCCTACCAAGGGGCTTACCCTGGCGGGCCGCGTACCGAAGATTGCCGATCCCTGAACTATGCAATGGAATGCAATGTAGTTACACAAAATCATTGGTATACACTAAATGCAATGGGGTTGTACAGGTGACACTGAGGACATAATTGGAAGGCAATTGGACAGCACAAGTATAACTGAGAATTAGTGCTCATCAAAAATTTCCCTATGGAACTGTATTATTTGATTAAATAAAAACATTCTGAGGCAGCATGTCAATGCCATTGAAACTTTTGATGGAAACCAAGCCTATGACTTAGTCATTTCAGAAGCAGTAGGCATGGATTAAGCCCTCAATCTTAATGTAACTTAATTTAAGTGCATGCTTTAATATACTCCCAGTTAGAACTAGATCAGTGATTCTCAAAATGTTTTTTTCTGCGGACTACTTGAAAATTGCTGAGGATCTCGGCAAACCACTCAATGATCTTTCCAAATGTTGTTTGTTAGCTAACTATTGTAAAGCACTTTGGATAAAAGCACAATATTAAAAAAAACCTTAATAATAGTTTTTTTGTTCTTCAAATAAAAGCACACAACTCACATTTTAATATCAGTATTCTTACCTTTCTAATGTGATAGATGTGCCCTCTCTCCCCCGTTGTGACAGTCCCCGAGCTGATGCTGGGTAGGAGAGCTATTGCTCCCCAACAGCCCCAGCCCTGGAGCTGGGGAAAGTCATCTCTTTATCTGGCCACAACACCTTTATCTCACCTTACATGTGTGTCTTCTCCAGAGTTCAGGCACCTAATTAGTGGAGCCATGCCTGAGTGGCTCTGCTAATTAGGTGGATGGTCCTTCATTCTTTTGTGTGTGGCTGCCCAGGCGCTCACCTTAGAGGAAACTATTTGCGGACTACATGAATGGAGCTCGTGGACCACTGGTAGTCCATGGACCACAATTTGAGAACCACTGAACTAGATAATGAAAGGCAATGACATTGCACAGATATCAGTCAGTGCGAACATAATCAGAAGTTTTGTGGTCATTGACTTCAGTGGGATCATTTATTTACTTAAGATAAAAATATACTTAAATGCTTTTCTTGAATGGGGCCTAAGACACTGAGACATTAGCTACTGATAGGTTAGGGTTACCAGGTGTCCAGTTTTCGACCAGAACACCCAGTCAAAAAGGGACCTTGGTGTCTCCGGGCAGCACCACTGACTGCAGCTAAAAGTCCAGTCAGCGGCACATTGAAAATGATCAAATGACTGAAGGTTGGGGGAGAGTACGCGACAAAGGCAGGGGGGATGGAGTGAGTGGGGGCAGTGTCTCAGAGAAGGGGTGGGGCCTCAGAGGAGGGGCAGGATGGGAGCGGGGCAAGGGTGTTAGGTTTTGTGCAAGTAGAAAGTTGGCAACCCTAAGGTTACTCTGCATACCACAGTCAGGAATTCCACTCCTAACTGATTTTTTTTAAAAACAACACATACAGAGAGGGGATCATGGTGAAAGATCCAGAGCCAGAGAGACAGAATGGTATTACGATAAAGAGAACAAGCAAGGGGTCTAGGGAATGGCTGGAGTGAGGATAGTAAAAGAGTAGCAGACAGGATGCAGGGGTCTGAGGATGGCTGGATCTTGGATTTTGTATTTTTGGGTGGCAGATACATTAGCCACTGGCTGCAAGACAATATCCAACTATACTTGTAGCAAATGAGATAAAGAGGAAAAATGCAAGGAATGCCCATCTTCATCAGAGATGATAGAGTTGCTCATACTTTCCAAACAGGATAGATGAGCCAAGAAAGATCTTGTTTGACTTCAGAGAGTAATCCAGCATTACATGGTCATCCTGGAAGCCGTGATTCTGTGTCATAAACTGAAGGGGGACCTAGAGAGGGTAACACTTTTTATGGCTTCTCAGACCCTGCTGGATTTGTGATGTCCTGCTGCCTTTCTGGGTTGCCCCATGTCTCCTCCTCCTTCCTTATGGAGCTAGTTTTAGACTTAAAAACCTCTTATGATGAACCCTCTCCCAGCCATCCCCTACCATTTACACTGAAAGTGATCAATATTTATTATTATTAAGGTAGCATCTAGAGGCCCCAAACAAGATGGGCCCTATTCTATTGTAGAAACACATTGTAAGAAATATTCTGCCTTGAAATGCTTACAGTTTACATAGGCAAGACAAAGGAGGGGGGAAGAAAGGTAAAATGACTTGTGTAAAGCCACACAACAAGTGGGAGAGTTAGGAATAGAACCCAGGTCTCCTGAGTTACAGTCCAATGTCCTACTGAAATTGTCACTGAATTCCTTGGAGAAGGGATGATTTCTTAGACAGCCTGGTTGGAAAAGATGCTTTCCTATGTGGTGCCTCATTTTTTTCTGATTCCAACTGGACCTGAAATATGTATGTACATCTTGTGTGATTCTAGCACTTCCACTTTCAGTTTCTACCAAACTCAGATAACACAGAGGCATACAAAACTGAAAACATAACTTTTAAAAAAAATTTAACTGAAACAAAACTCAGAGAAGTTTGAGTAATGAGAAACAGCTCGTGTTATTTCTTTCTTTATCAAAACCAGTTCACATAGCCATACAAATCAGCAATTTCTACATTTCTCTTTTATTTTAAATCATTGTTTATGCTGTATTTTTTTTCTTGAGTGTTGTGGTTTTCAAAGGAATGTGAATAGTTAAATGTAACAGGCAAAATAGATTATTTTGTTTACTTTCTCATGTCCAAACAAAAACATGGAGAGAAAGAGTCTGGGTGAATCTGATTATGGAAACCTGACCTGAATTAATTTAATACCTACAAAGTAGATTGTAATATTCTAAAAACTTTGAATATTAAAAAAGGTGGCTGAGCAATTGGCAAATCATATTTATGAAGACTCTTTTTTTTCTATAAACGTACAAGTTTATCATGTTGATTTAAGGTTAGGAATGGGGGATTTTGATGATATACAAACTCATAGGAACAAGAAACTTTCCAAGTGCAAAGCATCATTTTTCATACTGCCACAGATAAGTCCAAAAACATTTCCATAAGCATGTTCCGTACCTTGTAAAACAAATATCAGATTCACCAAATCGTTACAGAAATACTTCTAACTTTATATAAAACTATAGCAATAGGTAACTAATTACCACAGACCCAATAATCAATAACCTTTACAATTGTACCTTTTGTATATTTAATATTAACACAATAATGGTGTTATGGTAATACAAATAAATAATAATAATAACTTAGTAATACACACTGATGTGTATTACTTGCAATGGGTCTACTGTTAATACTGTAAATAATTTACTAGTGACTACAGATTTCTGCAGTACTGATGAGTCGAAAGAGATTAGTTACATCTGTCCAGCCTGCATGAAACATAGAAAATACTAAAATGAAATAAGATAAATTTCATTATGATGGGTTTTTAAATTAATATCTTAACCTTATCTATAAATAAATTAGTTTTATGTGATAACTGTAATTTGTAAATTACAATACAATTACATTGATGCTAAAATTAATTGCTCATACTCTGCTTTGATTAATGGGATTGGCTAAATGAATTATGAGCTCTTTCATGACCTTGACCAACAAAAATACTGTAAATCCCCAGAGATATGTGGTGTTCAATTAATAGAGCAACATTTCTATTTTGATTTTATGTTGTAAACAAATATGTTGTGAGGAATTTCTTCCACCACTCACTGTTTGCATTTTGTACTTATTTATTCTTTGTAGGTTTTCTAATGCCTTTGTCAGTGAAAAAGTAACAATGAATGTAAAGGATAATGTGTGACCCTAGGGGCTAGATTTATAAAGGGACCTATGTCTAACACACAGGCACCACTGCAATCAGAAAAGCTCTGCTCAGCTGCTGCCTAATCCTGCAGGGGCCTAAAGTCCCTAGGCATCTCTGCTAAAGTCCCCAACGTGCCTAAATTTCTGCCGGTGGGTATACACACAGCCACCTAAAATACTTTTACCTAACTCCTGACACTGAAGCTGAGCAAATAATTGATTTTTTGGTTCAGTAGCTAAGCTGAAAAATCTGAAGAAAAAAATTGTTTTGGGTCAAACAAAAAGTTTTGTTCAACTTGAAACAATTTCCTCCCCATTTTCCTTAGTTTTCAAATATATTTTTGTACCCTTTAAATGTGTTTGTTTTCTAAAATATGCCTAGCTAAATTTCTAAACAAATTTCAAAATATTACATTCTGACTTCTTTGAAATTTTTTTCAGCTGAAACTATTGACTGAATTTGACACAAACTTGCAAAAAAAAAAAATATATTGGACTCAATCCTGACAATTTTTGCTGAAATGGGAAACGTTTATATATTACAATAAAAAATATCATAGTCTTTCAAAAGCTGATTGTAGAATTTTTGGAACATCATGAACCTTAGAGATACAGCAGTTTCTATTTTTAACTTTTTGATTTCCTTCAATAACATTATTACCTTATGCCCTGTCTACACAGAGTCTGTTAAACAGCAGTACAAAAGAGCATTATGGATTGTAGTGTGTGGTAGTAAGGTCCAAACAGACAATTACGAAACAGGAAGCTAATACAGCATAGATTCAGACTCTGACTTGCCACACACTAAGGCCTGGTCTACACTACACTTCGAATTTAGCTACGTTAGTTTGATTTAAAAATGAATGCGTCCACACAACCAACCCTGTTCTGTCAACCTAAAGGGCTCTTAAAATCGACTTCTGTACTCCTCCCCCGCAAGGGGAGTAGTGCTAAAATTGACTTTGCTGGAATGAATTTGGGATAGTGCGGACTCAAATTGATGGTATGGGCCTCCAGGAGCTATCCCAGAAGAAAGCACTTTGCTCTGGACAGCACTTTGAACTCTGATGAACTAGCCAGGTATATAGGAAAAGCCTTTTGAATTTCATTTCCTGTTTGGTCAGTGTGGCAAACTCAACAGCACAGGTGACCATGCAGTCCCCCCAGAATTGTAGAACGTAGATTGTTTCTACTCTCCCCTATCATCTCTGTCCCTGAGGTTATCGCAGATTAGAAGGTGAAAAAAATGCACTCGTGATTACATGTTTTCCGAGCTCATGCAGTCCTCCTGCACTGATAGGGCACAGCTTAATACATGGAGGCATTCAGTGGCAGAGGCTAGGAAAGAATTAAGTGAGCTCGAAGAGCGGAGGCAGGACGCGATGCTGAGGCTAATGGGGGAGCAAACAGACATGATGAAGCATCTGTTGGAGCTGCAGGAAAGCCAACAAGAGCACAGACCACCGCTACATCTACTGTATAACCGCCTACCCTCCTCCCATTGTTCCATAGCCTCCTCACCCAGATGCAGGGCCAGCTCCAGGCACCAGAAAACCAAGCAGGTGCTTGGGGTGGCACATTTTCAGGGGTGGCATTCCAGCCAGCCTCTTTTTTTTGGTGTTTGGGTGGCAAAAGCCTAGAGCCAGCCCTGGCAGCAGCAGTGTATCCTGCACCGGGAGTGCCCTGGTGCCTTTGCGGTTCGTGTCGGGGAGCAGCGCCTGCACCTTATGGCTGGGCAGGCTCCGAGCATGGGACACTCCGGCTGGGGGCCGCCCTCAGGACAAACGGAGCTGCCTGCAGGTGCCTCAGGGCGGCCACCCCCCAGCACCGCAGCCAGGGCTGGGCGAAGCAGCCAGAGCTGCCCAGGGACTGCGGCAGGGCGGCCAGGAGCAGCAGCAGAAGTGGGGTCATAGAGGGTGGGGTGCTGCCGTGCAGGGCCTGCGTCCCACTCTCCGGGGCTCCGCTCCCTCTGGGGCTGCTCTGCCCTGGCTCCTCAGCCCCCTGCCGGGGCAGTCCCCCAGCTCTGTCCTGCCCGGTCCCGGCCGGTCCTGGAGGCGGGAACCCCGGCTGGAGGGACCCTGGGCTGAGGCGCGGCCCAGGAGCCCCACTGCTTACCCCGACCCTGCCAGCACTGGACCAGCTGGAGGCAAGGGGGGAGTGGGCAGAGTCAGCGCTGGTGGGGGGAATCCCAGCGCTGGGGCGGCAGGCAGTGTGGGTGGGGTGGGGGGGAGAGCCCAGAGTTGGGGTGGCAGGGGGTGTGGGTGGGGTGGGAGGGAAATCCCAAGGTTGGGGCAGCAGAGCGTGCAGGTGGGGGGCGTTCCCCGGGTTGGGGAAGCAGGGGGTGTGGGTGGGATGGGGGAGAGAGCCCAGGGTTGGGGTGGCAGAGGGTGCGGGTGGGGTGGGGGGTAGAGCCCAGGGTTGGGGCAGCAGGGGGTGTGGGCAGGGTGCGGGGGAGAGCCCAAGGCCTGGGTGGTGAGCAGCCAAAATGTTTTTTGCTTGGGGCGGCAAAAAACCTAGAGCCGGCCCTGCCCAGATGCCCAAACACATGGCGGGGGGAGGCTCCGGGCACCCAGCCACTCCTCTCCAGAGTATGGCCCAAGCAACAGAAGGCTGTCATTCAAACAGTTTGATTTTTAATGTGGTTATAAATAGCAATGTGGCCTTGTCCTTCCCTCCTCCCCCATCCCACCCAGGGTACCTTGTCCGTTATCTCATTTTTTTTTTTAATTAATGAAGTAAGAATGCATGGTTTCAAAACAATAGTTACTTTATTTTGAAGTGGGAGGGTGGTTGGCTTACAGAGAATTCAAATCAACAAAGCGGGGGGGGAGGGGCACTTGTATCAAGGAGAAACACACACAACTGTCACACCGAAGGCTGGCCAGTCATGAAACTGGTTTTCAAAGCCTCTCTGATGCTCAGTGCGTCTTGCTGTGCTCTTCTAATCACCCTGGTGTCTGGCGTGAAACAATTGTCTGCCATTGCTTTCACGGAGGGAGGGGCGACTGACGACATGTACCCAAAACCACCCGCAACAATGTTTTTGCCCCATCAGGCATTGGGAGCTTAACCCAGAATTCCAATGAGCGGCAGAGACTGCAGAAACTGTGGGATAGCTACCACAGTAGACCGCTCCGTAAGTCAATGCTAGCCACAGTAGTGAGGACACACTCCACTGACTTAATGTGCTTAGTGTGGACATACACAATCGACTGTATAAAATTAATTTCTAAAAATCGACTTCTATAAAATTGACCTAATTTCATAGTGTAGACATACCCTAAGTCTCCATGTAGACAAGCCTTTATTATTTTTGGAATTTAGGAATGACTAAGAAAAGCAAAATTAAGGATATTCTGTAAATATTGATGTAAAATTATCTAGTGATATAAAACATATTTTTTAAGTATTTAAGGGTGCCTGTCTGATGTAATGGTTATTAATAATGACTTGGTTACTACTTGGTAACAGATTAAGAGTAGATCTGTTTAATATTTTGTATACAAAGGTGATTTTCGATTTAAAAAAAATGGGTGGGGGTGGTCAAAATGAAATGTTCTGTTTTCCAAATATTTTTGAAATGAAGTATTTTCTTGGGTAGGGGGGACTCTTAAATATTTTGGTATTTTTTAATTTTTTCATTTCAGAATAGTGTGTGAGAATCTGTGCTGTGCCTCTAAATGGTACAGCAAAGGACTCACAACCTGGGAGAAGGGGAGTACAGTGGTTTTCAACCCTCCCTGCACCCCCGCAATCCTGGAGTGCTCCATGGCTTGTAGCATAATTTAGACAGCCCTGGGGGACTGTGTGATTCATGACACTCAACATGCCCCTCCCACCTACCCCAAGAGGGATCTTGAAAAAAGCCTTATGTCTGTCTTCCTCAGTTCCTTGCTGAAATAATCCTCCCTCAACCAGCAATGGGGATTTTAGATCCTCTTTATGCTTTTCTGGCCATTTTACCTGGCATAAAGGGGCTACAGCAGGGGTGAGAATCCCACCCCCTGCTTTTTACTCTACCACCTTTCCCCCGTTTGCCACTAAAAAAAGGGAAGGGGGGAAATGTATTAGTGCTGAACGTCAAACACATTGAAAGTTTTAGTGTTCAAAGAGTAATGCTTAAAAGAGAAAATACTTTTATCTGTTAAATTTTTAAATGGTTACAGAGAGAAAATGATATTTTCACTTGGAAATGTATCACTTTCTCTCACTTTTTAACTTTCTCTCTGCCTCTAAATAAGAAGACGTAACAGAACGTAAGGCCTTGACTTTTCCCTGGAGTGGGTTGGGGAGACAAAGTGAGAAAAAGAGACATATCATACTCTTAAAAGAGTTTAAAGCTGAGGGTCGGGGCCTTGAATCTGGCAGATTATTCAATGGGGAGCCACTGAACAGAGCAAAGCATGGTGATGTTAGAGTAGGAAGAATGGTCTAATGAACAGGGCACTACAGTGGAAGTCAAGAGATCTATGGTCCATTCCTGGCACAGCCCCAGAAGAAAGTAATTTAACCTACCCTGTGCCTCAGTCCCCCGTTTGTAAAATATGGATAGTATTTTTTACTTCTCATGGCTGTTGTGTGAATAAACTCAGTTGATTATTATTTTTCAGATACCATGATCATGTGGTTACTGAGCATAGAAGTTGCTGTGTTCTAAGGTATTTCCAGCTTTCTTAAGGTCTTCAGTTTCATATGTAGATAGTAAGAATTTCAGTAATCAAGCCTAAGAGTCATGACTACATAATTTACCAAGGCCAAATTTGACAGGAGGCCACACTGTCTTTTTGCCTGCAATAAGTGGAAAATGGGCATTTTTCATGGTCTCAAGCTTTAATTCTCCTTTTTCATCTTGGGGAAGCCGCCTACTTATTGCCTGTCTCCCAATCTCATGTCCATGCTCTGCTTCCCTTACTACTCCTTCCAGGCCCCTCACCCATGGATGTTCTCAGCTGTTGCAACAATTGCGACAAAGTTAGCTTGTAGCAGCTTGTGCCAGCTGTGAAATACCATTAGCTTCCCTACCGGGCATGTGCACCTCAAACATCTCTGATACAGCTTCTATGACTCCCAATCCTCCCCCTGGCCTATTTATTGCCCTGCTAGGTCCACCCTCATCTCCTCCATGAAAAGCCCCAGAGGAATAAATTGGGCCTGGACCCCGAAACTCACCAAGGCCAGCACAACTGACACTTGTTGCCACATTGTATGGCAGGGGCTCACCTGCACCACATGTCCCTGCAATCTCTACCTGTTGCCGATACAACTCCCCTGGAATCAATATCACCCTCATCTCCTGCATTATGTTAAATTTAGAGTCCCAGTTCTGGGCAACCCAGTACACTTTTGAAGCAATGCTGTGGAAACAATCTCAGAAGCAACTACCTTGACCACTTGTATCAATTACCTTCTGACTGCCCCACCTGCAAACACTGCCAGCTACTCTGGAGCCATGCTCAGCCATCAGCCTGGGAGACTGCCTTTGATAATCAGACACATCATCTTTGGCTCCACCAGCCCCTGTCCTGGGACCAGCCCCTTGCCCATAGGCAAGGATCCTCACTGGCCCCCCACTTGATCCACCCTGTGCTCTGTTTGAAACCACAATGCCTCTGTGTTCTAGTGATGGCGCTGAGTCCAACGAGGGGCTGCTCTCATCTGCCCGCAGCTGGAAAAACCTGAAACTTGATCCCCTACACCTCTTCCCACAGCTCCATTGCTAAGGGAGGGGAGGAGGGATGTTCATTCCTCTCCCCCTCTTCCCTATGCCTGATGATAGTTAGCAAAAAAGCTGGGAGCTGGGAACCAGATCCTAACTCCCCCTGCCATAACTACTTTCCTGCTCTGACCATCCTGTGTCTACTTTGTGCCATGCAGACTCGTGTGCCAGTGTCCTCTGACCTCGGCTGCTGCTCTGCATGGTCCTGGGAAAAGCGTCCTCTCCTACTGAGCCTGCCCTTTTTCAACTCCCCAGCCCTTCCAGTCCCTAGGGTATGAGTGAGCGTTGCCATGCTGACCCATTCCTCTTTTGCAGCAGCTTCTGAGACTCTCTCCACTGCACCCCCTCATGGAAAGCATTATTCCTCCTGCCCTGGCAAGCCGGACAATACCCCCTGCCACACTTAAGATGTGGTGCAGTCATTTTCAGGACTACTTGTATGAGTATGATCTTTCAGCACTAGGCCTAATAATCATCATAACCACTCCTCTTCCACTGCCCAGCCATAATCCATACATTAATATGTTTTAAAATTAAGTGATTTCGAAGCATTTTTATTAAATTAATAAATTTGTAGCACCTAATACATCTTCAGTAATCTTGGATTAAACAGCCTTATTTTACTTTTTCTGAGTGAAAATGATATTCCTAAACTGTAATATAATACAGTAACTTGATTACTGCTGGTATTCAGCAAAGTTATGCAACAATTTTCTATGGCCAACCAACCAGTTTAGCAGAAATGCAGAGATTAGGGCTATGTAACTTTGTTTTGATAAATTCTGTGGACTCATTGCTGTGAAAAATAAAAGGGGTTGAGGACACATAACTGCAAAAGAAAGTTTTCTTGAAAGTTACTCTAGCAATGAGATGGATTCATGATGGCACATCCCATCAACCATAGGTGAATAACCTTAGGACAAGACAGATGTTTGGGCATTCATAACTGGGACTCATGCCCTCAGCAAACACATTTGATGTTCATTCATGGTCTCTTGGCTTTCTATTCTCTCAACCATCTGTTAGAATGGCATTGTGCCTGCTAGCAAGTTGGTTAGACTGTTCCACTAGGATATGGGTGCCAAGTAAATACATGCTTAGCAGAGTAGTCTGCATAAAACTTTGCTTCCAGTAGAAGTCTCTGCACTATGACAGACTCACCATATTTGTGTCAGATGTCTCTTTGCATTTAGTCACATTTTAGACACTTAAAAAAACATATATTTTGCTGAAAAGTATTGCATATATATGCAGCTGCATTTTCAATATTCCACATAGGTGCTCTTGATTATTTATAACCTCATAGGCTGAAATTGGTCTTCAATGACACTTCGTCAATTTACACAAGCTGAGCATCTGGTCCACAGTTTTAAAATATTGCCTTTTTCGGTAAGGTCTCTTGTGATTATTTTTAATTTCTGAAATTATAACCATTGTTTCACATTCCTCTTCAGCTTTTTCTTGTGTCAGTTCATAATGAATTAATAAACAAGTTTCACTATCCAGAATATAGGCAGAATATAGGTGTATTCTTATGTATCTTCCCATGCCATCTTCTGTAGTTCCACACATCTGACCATTAGTGGGGCGAGGAGACATCTTCTATCGTCTCACACATCTGACCTTAGTGGGGCAGGGAGCCCTGGGCACCTTTTAACTCTCCCATTGTCAAGGACTGTAAAGTCATGAGATGGAGTTGCTGTCCCAGGGTAGCTGAGGGACAACAGGGCACTGAGGGTGCCCCAATGGTCAGTCCTGAGTATGGTTATGCTGGGGTGGCTGACCCTGAGGGTGTTCATCTTCTCAATACTACTAGAGATAAAATCCTGAGCAGTGAATATGTGGGCATATTATCCCCGTTGCTCAGGGAGGTGTTGACAGACAGTGAGCTTGGACAGAGCAAGCAGAACAAATTGATGGCCAAGCAGCCAATGGTAGCTAGAACATGGGAAAATAGTGAGGCTGCCTTCCTTATTTACTCAGGTGCTATTGCAAAAGCTTACGCAGAGAGAATTCCAGCCCTGTTTAAATATAGTGATATAATCAGGTGGGCTTATAATGCATTCGGGGGCATGTTTTGGTTTAATTATGAAAAGCAGTTTAAACTAAGGGCAGCAACACAAACTGGGATCCAGTTGGACATACCACATCATATACTGTGGTTTGAATGGATAATGGCACAGGGATAATGTCCTATACATTCCACAGCAAGCTCGGCAGAGGCCTGAGTCGCATAACAGTATTTGTTGGTCATTCAATGAAAGCAGTTGTTCTCTCAGCATGTGTAAATTCAGGCATGTTTGCAAAATACGCTTTGGAGCCCATACAGTCCATTCTTGCAGAGCAGTAGGGGAAGGTAGCATGGGGGGGAGGGGGAAGGATGGGAAGGATGGGTCAAGTGCCACCTGCAGGTTTGGCTGGGCTGGAGCAGAGCAGCATATGTGGGACAGAACCCAAGCGATGGTGGGGCATGATCTGAAAGCAGGGGAATAGATAGGGACACCATCTCCAGTTAAGCTAGAGGTGTTAAAGGTGCTTCTGCAGGATTACCCTAAAAAAGTAGGTGGGGCATATTTGTAGGTGGGGTTTCAGATCCCCTTTATGTGGACTAGGAGTCATGTGATGTCAAAAAAATTGAAGTCATTGGTGGGGGTGTAAAGAAAAAGATTATACCAGAAATAAATGAGTGTAGGTAGGAGGGCAATTCCAAGAATTGCCTATAGAGAATATGCAGGTTCTCCCCCCCCCGCCCCCAGGCTTGGTCCCCAAGAAGGCTCCAGGGGAATATTGATTAATTCATCACCTATCATATCCATGGGGGTAGCTCCATTAATGATGTAATAGGCCCAATTCTGTGTTCGATGCGCTATTCCTCCACGGACAAAGCCATGCGTATGATTAGGTCCTTTGGCCCAGGGATACTAATGGCTAAATATGATATCAAGTCTGCTTTTCTACTGCTGCCAGTACATTCACTGGGCTTCAGCCTTTTAGGTTTCTCTTTCGAGGGACAATTTTATTTTGCCAAAGCTATGCCCATAGGATCTATAATATCCTGTTCAGCATTTGAAAATGTAGTACAGTGTTGCATTGGGCAGTGATGCAGGCAGCTGGACTACACCAAATAGTGCATTATATAGACAGATGCTTCAGGGTTTTGGGGTATGTTACCAGAGCAAGTGGTGTCCCCAGAAATGGCCCTCCATTTGGATTCAAAAGGGATAATATGTGACATGACATTCCTGGATTTTTCCCCCCATTTTGGTTGCAGTAGTTACTTGGGGAACGGAGTTGACTAATAAAAGAGTGTGGTTCTAGTGTGACAACATGGCATGGTACATATCAGTCGTCAGACTTCTAGATATCAGTAGACTAAATGGTTACCCAGATCCTGGCAGTGTTTCTTTTAGATTGAAGGTTTCTGGCAGGGTAGTCACAAACCAATGGTCTCAAGGAGGATATATGTCAACCCATCACAGTTAACATGCTCAGGGATCTTGTGAGAATCCTGGGGACCATATGGCATAGCAGATAGGAGGTGGCCTTGTTCAGGGCATCATTTTTATATCATTTTGGTGCTTTCAGGATCAATGAGCTAGTACCTGGATCCTGTAGGGCTTTGCAGTTGCAGTTTGCAGTTGCAGTGCCCCAAAGCTTGCGAAAGTCATAGACTGACTTTCACATACCAACATACCAGTTTGTTACAGTGTTGAGATGGGGACTGACACGGTTGAGGCTTCCAGCCCAGGAATTTGACTCCTACTCATTCAGGATTCGGGCAGCAACAGCAGCAGCACAGCTGGGTATGGAGGCAGAGGCATTTCAGGCAATCGGGCATTAGCATTTGGAAGCATACAGAATGTGTGTGAAACCCCAGGTGGGGAGTTAGCATTAATTTGTTGTAATTGCATTCCAGATGTGGAAAGACCGGTCATGCACAGTGGTGTGGATCTCAGGGCACAGTATTCGTTATTGGGCACATAGGTAAGTGTCCAAGTAGCCTGAGGGTTTGCAGCTAGGCTTCAGTGGTGGTGCAATCCTGAATTGGCAAGGAAAGAGGGGCATGTTATGATACCAGTCAATGCCACTGCTGTATACCGTGGGAACTCATCAGCAGTCACCAGAGATAACTGCTTGGGCAAAATGATTTGGGAATGTGTAAAAGGGTGGACTTAATACTCAGGGTATGTCTACACTACGAAATCAGGTCGAATTTATAGAAGCTGGTTTTTTAGAAATCGTTTTTTTACAGTCGATTGTGTGTGTCCCCACATAAAATGCTCTAAGTGCATTAAGTCGGCAGACAGCGTCCACAGTACCGAGGCTAGCATTGACTACCGGAGCGTTGCACTGTGGGTAGCTATCCCACAGTTCTCACAGTCTCCGCCACCCATTGGAATTCTGGGTTGAGATTCCAATGCCTGATGAGGCAAAAACAGTGTTGCAGAGGATTCTGGGTACATGTCGTCAGCCTTCCCCCCCCCCCCCCCCCGCATCCATGAGAGCAACAGCAGACAATCATTTTGCGCCTTTTTTCCTGGGTTACCTGTGCAGACGACATACCATGGCAAGCAGCTCAGCTCAGCTCAGCTCAGCTCACCGTCACCATATGTCATCTGGGTGCCGGCAGACGTGGTACTGCATTGCTACACAGCAGCAGCTAATTGCCTTTTGGAAGTAGACGGTGCAGTATGTCTGGTAACCATCATTGGCTATCTGGGTGCTGGCAGACGAGGGACTGCATTGCTATACAGCAGCAGCTCCTTGCCTTTTGGCAGTAGATGGTGTATTATGTCTGGTATCCGTCATCGTTGTACTCCTCAGTGAGTTCTGTCAGAGGCGCCTGGGCAGACATGTTTTGTTTCCTGGAGGCACAGTCCTGCCAGCAGTCCTACTGCACTGTCTTGACGATGATGGTAGCAGTCGTAATGCAGCATCTTCTGCCAAGCACCCAGAAGATACCAATGGCTATCAGTCATGCTGCACCGTTTGCTGCCAGCCTAAGATGTAAAAGATAGATGGACCAGATTTGTTCTGTATTCATTTGCTTCCCCCTCCCTCTGTGAAATCAATGGCCTGCTAAACCCAGGGTTTTGAGTTCAATCTTTGGTGGGGGGGACATTCTGTGTGACAGTTGTTTGTGTTTCTCCCTGATGCACAGCCACTTTTGTTGATTTTAATTCCCTGTAAGCCATGTCGTCACTCGCCCCTCCCTCTCTCCTTCCCTCCCTCCCTCTGTCAGACAATAGTTTCGCGCCTTTTCAGCCCAGAAGCCATAGCACTAGGATCATGGAGCCCGCTCAGATCACCGCGGCAATTATGAGCACTATGAACACCACGCGCATTGTCCTGGAGTATATGCAGAGCCAGAATATGCCAAAGCAAAACCAGGTGAGGAGGCGATTGCAGCGCAGCGACGAGATTGATGAAGAAATTGACATGGACATAGACCTCTCACAAAATATGGGCCCCAGCAATCTGCAAATCATAGTGTTAATGGGGCAGGTTCATGCCATGGAATGCTGATTCTGGTCCCGGGAAACAAGAACAGACTGGTGGGACCTCATTGTGATGCAGGTGTGGGATGATTCCCAGTGGCTGCGAAACTTTCGCATGCATAAGGGCACTTTCATGGAACTTTGTGAGTTGCTTTCCCCTGCCCTGAAGTGCAAGAATATCAGGATGAGAGCAGCCCTCACAGTTGAGAAGAGAGTGGCGATAGCCCTGTGGAAACTTGCAATGCCAGACAGCTACCAGTCAGTCAGGAATCAATTTGAAGTGGGCAAATCTACTGTGGGGGCTGCTGTGATCCAAGTAGCCAACGCAATCAAAGACCTGCTAGTATCAAGGGTAGTGACTCTGGGAAACGTGCAGGTCATAGTGGATGGCTTTGCTGTAATGGGATTCCCTAACTGTGGTTGGGCGATAGACGGAACCCATATCCCTATCTTGTCACCGGAGCACCAAGCCAGCGAGTACATAAACCGAAAAGGATACTTTTCAATGCTGCTGCAAGCCCTGGTGGATCACAAGAGATGTTTCACTAACATCCATGTGGGAAAGATACATGATCATAAAATATCAGGGTTTGAAGGGACCTCAGGAGGTCATCTAGTCCAACCTCCTGCTCAAAGCAGGACCAATCCTGCACTAAATCCCTAAATGGCCCCCTCAAGGATTGAGCTCACAACCCTGAGTTTAGCAAGCCAATGCTCAAACCACTGAGCTATCCCTCCCCCCAGCTTCAGGAACTCTGGTCCATTTCAAAAGCTGGAGGAAGGAACTTTCTTCCCAGACCAGAAAATAACTGTTGGGGATGTTGAAATGCCTATAGTTATCCTTGGGGACACAGCCTACCCCTTAATGCCATGGCTCATGAAGCCGTACACAGGCAGCCTGGACAGTAGTCAGGACCTGTTCAACTATAGGCTGAGCAAGTGCAGAATGGTGGTAGAATGTGCATTTCCACGTTTAAAAGCACACTGGTGCAGTTTACTGACTCGGATAGACCTCAGCGAAACCAATATCCTCATTGTTATTGCTGCTTGCTGTGTGCTCCACAATATCTGTGAGAGTAAGGGGGAGACATTTATGGCGGGGCGGGAGGTTGAGGCAAATCACCTGGCTGCTGATTACGTGCAGCCAGACACCAGGGCGGTTAGAAGAGTACAGCAGGGTGCGGTGCACATCAGAGAAGCTTTGAAAACGAGTTTTGTGACTGGCCAGGCTACGGTGTGAAACTTCTGTTTGTTTCTCCTTGATGAACCCCTCCCCCTGGTTCACTCTACTTCCCTGTAAGCTAACCATTCTCCCCTCCCCCCTTTGATCACCGCTTGCAGAGGCAATAAAGTCATTGTTACTTCACATTCATGGATTCTTTATTAATTCATCACACAAATAGGATAACTGCCAACGTAGCCCGGGAGGGGTGGGAAAGGAGGGAAGCGCCGGGTGGGGTGGGGAAGGAGGGAAGGACAAGGACACACTGCACTTTAAAACTGTAACACTTATTGAAGGCCAGCCTTCTGATGCTTGGGCAATCCTCTGGGGTGGAGTGGCTGGATTGCCGGAGGCCCCCCCACTGCGTTCTTGGGCGTCTGGGTGAGGAGGCTGCGGAACTTGGGGAGGAGGGTTGTTGGTTACACAGGGGCTATAGGGGCTGTAGCGGCGGTCTCTGCTCCTGCTGCCTTTCCTGCATCTCAACCATACACTGGAGCATATCAGTTTGATGCTCCAGCAGCCGGAGCATCGACTCTTGCCTTCTGTCAGCAAGCTGACGCCACCTATCCTCTTCAGCCCGCCACTTGCTCTCTTCAGCCCGCAATCAGCCCACCACCTCTCCTCTCATTCATATTGTGCTTTTCTGCACATTGTCTGCCTACATGCATTCTGCTGTGCTCTGTCAGCGTGGGAGGACATCTGGAGCTCCGAGAACATATCATCCTGAGTCCGCCGTTTTCTCCTTCTAATCTTCACTAGCCTCTGTGAAGGAGAAACATTTGCAGCTGGTGGAGGGGAAGGGAGAGGTGGTTAAAGAGACACATTTTAGAAAACAATGGATACATTGTTTCACGTTAAATTTTGCTGTGCACATTACACAGCACATGTGCTTTCGTTACAAGGTCACATTTTTCCTCTTATATTGAGGGCCTGCCGGTTTGGTGTGAGAGATCACTCACGCAGTGCCAGGCAACAGAATTCGGCTTTTCGTTTACTGCTTCGGAGTTCAGCTAGCACTGATTCGTCTCCCCATATTGCGAGCAGATCCCGTACCTCCCGTTCGGTCCATGCTGGAGCTCTTTTACAATCCTGGGACTCCATCATGGTTACCTGTGCTGATGAGCTCTGCATGGTCACCTGTGATCTCCACGCTGGGCAAACAGGAAATGAAATTCAAAAGTTTGAGGGGCTTTTCCTCTCTACCTGGTCAGCGCATCTGAGTTGAGAGTGCTGTCCAGAGCGGTCACAATGAAGCACTCTGGGATAGCTCCTGGAGGCCAATACCATCGAATTCCGTCCACACTACCCCAAATCCGACCCGGAAAGGCCGATTTCAGCGCTAATCTCCTCATCGGAGGTGGAGTAAAAAAATCGGTTTAAAGGGCCCTTTAAGTAAAAAAAAAAAGGGCTTCATCGTGTGGATATGACCAGGCTTAATTTGATTTAACGCTGCTAAATTTGACCTAAACTCATAGTGTAGACCAGGCCTCAGAGTGAAGAGGGAGTTGAGCCAGATCCTGGGATATTTTCTAAGAGTAAAATTTGTGTGGATGGACATGCTCCGACACTGGGTCTGGCTGGGAGCTGTGAAGCCCTCCTGGGTGGACAAGGCTAGGGGGTATGGGAACAGGGAAGTGGCCAAATTCCTTGGGGCCATAGGACAGTTGTGAATAGCATATGGGACACCATATTTTGTGAGGATGTGGTTCACCTGACAGATTTGGGCGCAGACACGTTTTTGGCCAATATAAAAGGGGACATTAGGAGATGTCTGGAAACACAATGGGTTTGTGAGGGAGGCAGCCAAGCTAATTGCTGGTGCCTCCGTGTGGTGGATTTCCAGTGCAGGTACTCCATAGGGAAGGGATACAAGGATCAAATAAATGGCTTTAAAAAGATAAATGACTTTCAAAGGACATGTTTGTTAAAGGAGTGGAATGGGCGGGGGTGTGGTTCAGGGCTCCCAGGGCTAGCTGGACAGGGAGCCAATTCCCCTTCCTTATAGCCCACCTTAACCCTGGCTTGAGCGAGGGGTGGTAAGATCCCAGCAATGGGTTGGCTGAGTGACCTGGATGGAAAAAGGGTTGAGGGGGCGCTGGCAGACATCTAATAATAAAGTTGCAGTCTGATTAAAATCAAAACAAGTGTCTCCTGTCCTTTTTTCGGTATAGCTGGACAAGCCCTAGTTTTTCTCACATGAGTAAGGTTGCAGCATTGGGGCCACTGTGCTTAAAAGTAAATTTCCTTTTTTAAATCTGTTTTTTTTTTCCTTAAAATTCCCTGTTAATAGTAGTTTAGTTTTAAAGTCTCAACAAGAAAGGCAATTGAAACTTAAATTATTTAACTGGAACATTTTGACCCCTTTGTGTTTTTTGATGTCAGCAGAATTACTAAAAGAAATAACAACCTGGAATGCATAAAATATCAGTCTTGCACAATATTAATTATTATATTTGAAACCATAGACAAGTTTTCTTTTCCATTAGCAATCTGTAGGGCATGACTTCAGGTAAAATGCAGGAAGTCTGTTTGAATAAACTCTCACCTCTCTCCCTTCTCTCCGGTATTCATCCTTTCAAAGCATTAATTCCTTAGTTTTACTTGAAGAGATTTGTTCATGCTAGAATTGCTGGCATGCTTTGCTTGTGGGTTTCAAGGCAACAATCTGAAATGCTATCCAATTAGCTGAACTATAATGAAATTCCCACAATTTAAACACAATGATCCCTGCTATGTGACTTTCTGCCTTTTTTTGCTAGCTGCTGATTTTCGGAGCAACTATTAGGAAATCTAAGCTAAGCTATCAGCCCATATAAATAATATAATTGCAAATGAAATCCATTTTATTTAATTTCAATATTTAGGATGAAATCTGTTTAAATTAGATGTAGAGTATGGTCATTTGTTGTTAATTGCAATTTTTTTCAGCACTTCAGATTTGTGTACTAAACAACCAGTAATGTCAATAACTTTACTCTTGTTCTGAAGCCTCTTCAGATATCAGCCATTATTAGGAATAACATAAATAGTATATAAAATATTTCCTTATATAAAATGCACCCATCTTGGAATATAAAATTACTGATGCTTTGGCACAGACAATTTTCTAACACTGTCTCTTCCCCGGGTAGAGATTGTACTCTATTTATGGTTTATAACAGCGTTTACAAATGTGTGGTGACGACACAGGAAAGGAAACAGAACGCCAGGTTTGTTGGTAGCTAGAGAGCTTTACAAGCTTCTTGCAAAAAGCCTCCCAGGAAAACTTTTCCTGGGGTTTTTATTTCTCTCCTTGCTTTGTTTACAACACTTCTTAGTGGTTACATTTCATGCGCATAAAAAGGCCAGGCAGTGTACATGCACATAAGATAACAAACCCATCTCTTGAGCGCGTGAATGCCAGCTGCGAGGAAACAATCAAATCAGCCAAATAAGTTTCCCAAACATAGGCGCTAGAACAAGGTCACTCCTGCCTCATTGCCAAGGGAACAGTTTGCCGTTCTTCAAGGCTTGTGATTAGGGAGCAACACATTCCTACACAAATGGCCAGATGCCGTCATTCTTAATTATTCTTACTCACCCTTAAGATAAACAGAACTACTTCTATAACATGGTATTCTGTAATATAAGCAAGGGTGGCACAATTTGGCCCTAAACTCCTAGAAGCATGGGTCTGAAACAGGTGCTGAGAGAAGGCATAGACATATTTCTGAAAACCATGGTCATCGAGGTAACGTAAAGACGTTTAGGATGACGCAATGGGGCAGATCGTCAGTTCCAGCAAAGCTATGCATGGTCCAGGACTCAGCATGGGAGGAATTTCTGGGTGGCATAAAAATAGTCTAGCCCTTTGTGTAACTTACAGCAGCTAAGGAAAGCTAGATTGATCCTATGGGAACTGCTAGACTTGCAACAGCTAGAGTAGCCCTCAGGGACTGCTCTGCCACTGAGAATTGCTGGAGCACAATGTACTACAGCTCCACCCTCTCTTGCCCACAGCCATGCCTGCAGCCCCCTTTTGTCTGGAAAGGGGGAATGAGTGAAGAGGAACTGACTAGGCTACCTTTATGCCACCTGGAGATTCCTCAACATTAGAAAAATCCCGGACTATCTTGTTAGAAAATCATTGCTTGCTCATTGCACTGCAGAACAAAGGGCAAGCCAGGGGCCAGGATCTGGTCGAATGTCTTTTATACACATGCAAGTGTTCAGAGAGGTTATAAGGTTCCAGGGGAAAGTATGGGATGATGAGTAGCACCAATATCTTCAACAGTAGAAAGAATTATGAGAGTAATTATTAATTTACTTATGCAAATTACATTTGATGAAACAAGCATTTTTGTTTAACTATCCAGGGAAAATTTGAGAGTTCAGCTGAATTGCAATGAACTTATAATTATCTTACTTAATGCTTATGCTAAAAATGCTTTCCACATTGCTTGTACTGCGTTTTAAGTATCAGCCAACTAAGAGAATGTGATTAAATGCAAGGCCTTATAGACACTCAAGTTTCACATCACAGTTTTTCTCAAAGGTGTACATGGAATTGAAGTAATTTTTTACACTAACATTTTCCTTCCATTTGCACATCTCTGTTACTATTAATAGGTATCATAATTGTGCTCAGGGTCCCCAGAGTAAATTCTCTACTGACTATATTTATGCCTTGTATGTGCTTAGCATTTATTTTTAATGCAGTGATACTGTTTGATCTCTACTGTTATTATTAATATTTATATTATAAGAGAATCTACCAGCCCAGACTAATATTGGGACCCCATTGTGGCAGGCACTGCACAAACACATAGCAAGAGACAATTCCTGCTCAGAAGGAACTTATAAAATAAATAAACAAGACAGAGAAGGGAAGTACTAGTACCCTTTTTTATAGACTGCAAACTGAGATGTGGACAGATTAATTGGCTTGCCCACAATCTCTTGTGTCCCAATATAGTGTCATAACCCCAAAGCCATCATTTCTTCTGCACACACATGGTTATGATTAAGTTTTATGGTCATTTAAAAACTGTGTCCTGAGTGCACATACTACAAATTTTAGTTTGCTTGAGTTGTATGCTTTCAGACAGGTGAAGCACATTCACTGCTAGCAAGTGTACACATTTGGAGTCCCTCATCCTGAAACCTTTCTAGTTCATTAGTCCTCTAATCCTATTGCTTTCCTCGAAAGGCTTCATTGGGTACGTGTTCATCAGATTATGTTCAATTTAATTTTTCTGAGGTATTAGGCTTTATCTCCCAAAAGACAGAGAAGTTTACAGAGTCTAGGAAATGTGATTTGGTGACAGAGCACCCAAAGTCTGCTGAGTTTACAGAGGTAATATTAACTTTATTTTTCCCCAGGGGATTGGGGGGTAAGAGGGGCTATATTGCCAGGGACACAATCATGCATCAGGGCTTCTCTATGCTTTGAAAACACATAGCTAAATGATAGGGTATGTCTGCACTACAGACTTAAGTCGCTCTATGGTAGGTTGACTTACAGCCACCCCAGTATTACATCAGTGGCTGATGTACACATTAGACTCCTTCTGTCGGTGGTGCGTGTCCTCACCAGGAGCACTTCCAACAACTGAAGAGTGGTTGTGGGGGGGGCAGGCTGAGAGCCAGAGCTCTCAGCTCCATGCAGCTCCCTGCCAAGAGCCAAGCTGCCTGGTAGGCCCTGTGCTCCTACTAGGAATAAGGGGAGGTAGCCGCCCAGACTTCCCACCTCCCCACCAGGAGCAGGGGGCAGCCATCTAGTCTTCTTGCCTCCTGAGCAGGGAGCAGGAAACCTGGCAGACACAGCCTGGCTGGGAACGGGGAGCTGGGGGCAGCCCAGCTCTAGCTGCCTGGCTTTTTTGTCAATGTAGGGATTCCAGCATGGAGCTGGAAAGTTAAAAGTTAAGGTTCCTATAGTAATTAAGTATGTTTTGCCCTTTGTATTTTCTATTTCCATTTTATAAAATGTATGTACAGTAGAGTTATTATTGTTAATGTAAAATGAGGAATAGTGTAGGTTGACTACTTAGCAGTCAAATAGAGCTAATATTGGACAGCCCCATGAAGACCGAAGTCTTTAATGCCTATTTTGCTTCAGTCTTCACTCTAAAGATCAGTGGCTTAACACAATTCATATTAACAACAAGTGATACAATGATATTAACCAGACAAGTGAAAGTACAGGTTAAAGAATATTTAGATAAGTTAGATGCATTCAAGTCATCAGGGCCTGATACTTAAGGAACTAGCTGAAGAAATTTTTAAACCATTAGTGACTATCTTTGAAAACTCATGGAGGATAGGTGAGGTCCCAGAGGACCGGAGAAGGGAAAACATAGTACCTATCTTTAAAAAGGAAAACAAAGAGGATCCCACAAATGGTAGACTAGTCAGTCTAACTTCAACACCTGCAAATATAAAGGAACAAATTATTAATCAATTTATAAGCACCTAGAGGATAATGCCAAGCCAACATAATTTCCTCCTTTGATGGAGCCACTGGCCTACTGTATAGAGAGAAGCACTAGATGTGGCATATCTTGATTTTATCAAGCCTTTTGACACAGTCCCACATTGTATGCAATCAGGGCTGGCTCCAGGTTTTTTGCCACTCCAAGCAAAAAAACCCAAACCAAAACAAAAAAACCCCGAAGTGCCGCCCCAAAGAGCCAGAATGCCACCCCTTGAAAAGGGCTGCCCCAAGCACATGCTTGGAACGCTGGTTCCTAGAGCCGGCCCTGTATGCAATGTTGTTTTAGCCATGTTAGTCCTAGGATATTAGAGAGAAAAGGTGGGTGAAGTAATATCTTTCATTGGAGACACTTCTGTTGTGAGAGAGACTCAGAGTTCTTCCTTGGATCTGCAAAAGGTTTACAGAGTGTCACAGAAAAGTACAATGAGGAACAGATAAGTAGTTTGCACATATTCTGAAGGACCATTCAAGGTGAAGTGGCCCATTAACATCCCTGTAGTCATAGGACAGAAAGGGATTGTAATAGGTTACAGATTGTTGTAATAAGCCATAAATCCAGTGTCTTTATTAAAACCATGATTTTTAGTGTGTGGCACAGTTATGAATTTAAGCTCCCATAGCTCTCCTTAGCTACATTCACAAAATGTCTTTAGATAGAAGTTTTTCTAACACAGAAACTGCACTGCATATTTTTTGCTGTCTTCCTGTAACTATGACTGCTAATGAAAGGAGTTTCCTCAAGCTAAGATTAATCAAGTTCTAATCTATGTATGCCCATAGTGCAGGAAAGGCTAAACAATCTGACAGTTACATTTATAGAGAACTCAGAATCAAGGCATATAGCTTGGGATGGACTGATTAATTATATGGCTACAGAAAAGGCTATTGTGATGGTGCATCTGCCTCACTCTTAAGGGGTTAATGGAGCCCTAGGGAGGCTATGCAGAAAACATCCAATAGGAGAGAGGCTATGAGGAGCCGCCAATCAGAGCTGGGCAGGGCCATATAAGAAGAGCTGCAAAGCAGGTTCAGTTGCTCCCTGGAGCTCAAGGAGGCCTGCTTTACAGTGGAAGAAGGCCAGCACCCGGGACAGAGAAGTGCTGCTAGCAGTGACTTAGGGACCTAGGGACGAGATCCTTGCTGGCCCTGAGGCAAGGGCAAAGAAAGTACTGGGGCTGCAGGGAAGTGGCCCAAGAAATAGATTGAGAGATTGGAAGGGATGCAGCATGTGGCTGCAATCTACAGGGTCCCTGGGCTGGGACCCAGAGTAGTGGGTGGGCCTGGGTCTCCTCCCCCACTTGCTATTAAGGAAGTGGATGGATCATTGGACTATGGTACTCTCTCCCACATTGGGGGAGTGCACAAAGTGTGGCACAGCTGGAGGACTGAAGAGGATGCTATGGTCCTTGGAGCCGCACAGGTCCAGGAATAGAAGTGACAGCAGGCAAGACATCACCGAGAGGCAGCATACTGACCTGTGGAGTTGATCTGCAAGACAACCATCAGGAGGTGCTAGCATGGTGAGATGCACCCCATCACAGCTATGAAGATACCTTTATAAAAGTAACTAGTGGTAACTGCATATTTTGTGGCGTTTTCTGAGGTGGGGGAAAAGAAGAGAGGGGAGAATTGAGTCTTCAGATTGGGCCCAGATTAAATCATAATGTATTCTATGTACAACATCTGAAATAATGGTTCATCTTCAAACACACCTTTGTTACAAGTTCAATTTAATACACATTAATAACATGAGATCTCAAATAACACAGGATTTCAATTTATTAATCAAAAATTATTAGCCAAAGATTAAAATAGTATAATACAGAAAGGAAGATTCAGTAGGATACTAATGCACCTGGAGGACAGAAGTGCAGCTGGTCACACTGTCTCAGAGTTTAAGCTTCACTTCATTTCTGAATATACTAACATTGTTTGCTACAGATTAAAAGTTTCACAGTTTCCCCGTATTGCTCAAATCTACCCCTCATCTCTTATCTCTCTTCTTTAACAATTTCAAAGGGAAAGGGGGGGCCTGAACCAGGATCCTCATACAAATAATCTATCTGTACCTGGTAGTTTGTGCATATTTCACAAACCCCACTAGAGTATCCATCTTATTTCTTGATGGGTTTCACAAAGAACAGTCTCACAACCTCAGGATTGAGACTGCAACAATTCATTATCTTGTTTTGACTCCAGCATTCCAGGAATCAGCAAAGTTTAGAGATTTCTGCTCTTTGATACAGCTTAGCATAGTAAAATCATCTTAGGAAGAGCTTATAGTTATACAGAAATATATGTGATATTTATATGTAACTTTTGCATGACTCCTGCTTTTGATATTGTATATTGAGTATAGTATGTTATATTAAGTAACACTATAAACCTAACTGACTTTCTTTTATCTGGCTCTATGCATAATTTTCAAGACAATGGAGTTTGTCACTCTTCTTCAGTACACAAAGCAGGAGTCATGCAAAAGTTAAGGCACCTAACTATTTTACAGTTTTCAAATTATACAATTGAGCATTAAAATAAAATATTGTAAGCATAATATGCTTTACTTACTCACTATTACCTACTTTCTTATTTTGGTTACATAACTTCCTCTCCCCATCATCCTTGTCATTACAGCAACAAACAACTCAATACATTTTTTTGCCAGGGCTGAATACATCTCTTCTAGTATGTTTGTGTATTTAGCCCTGAAATTGTAACACTCTACACTTTCCCTTTGTTTTACCATTTGATAGGAGACAATTTACAAAATCTCACTATGAATACATTTGCAGTTATACTATTTAGCATAGTTGCATTAGTATAATGCAGGATATTACTTGCTTAGTCTTAGCTACTGATACAATTTATCCAGATAAACTGGTAGTTAACAAGGAATGTAAATTGCTTTATTGTTAATAGCTTTGTTTGTGAAAGCTCAGTGTTACAAATGGTCAGCAACTGACTTCAGAAACTAGTCTCTCCACTGACCCAACCATGCATGTTTCTGGCTTTCATTTGCCACACTGCTCACGGACCCTTCTGAGCCCATTTTGAATGGGCCAGGGTCAATATGCAGCTAGCCTTCACATCTGAGACCAATGAGAGGACCCTAAATGGACAATGTCATACATCACTAGCAACAACCCTCTGACCAGACTTGATGGTGGTCTGAGGGCTCTGCTCTTCACTGACGAGGCTGCCACAAATTAGGCTGGCAAGTTCCGCATCTGATAAGAAGTGATGTTATAAATTTCAGTAAAATTCTGTTCTTTATATGATAATTGTAACACCAGTACTATGGTTTTACGAGCTTGATGTGATAGGGTGAGATCCCCACACTAGCTCTGAAAGAGTGGAATTGGGACAGCTGGATCCAGAAAGCTAATTAGGCTGCAAACAGGAGAGCTTTTGGCTAGAGGCAGCTAATTACAGAGATGCTCACCTGTGCAGGAACAGGCAGAGCCTATAAAGCCAGGAAGTGGGCTAAGATAGGGCTGCTGCTGGGAAAAGGCAGACACTTCCTTGGAAGAGGGTTTGGAGGGTACTCCCAGAGAAAGAGAGTGAGGGGACCAGGCATGTTAGCAGTCCAGGGAAGGAGCAATGAGGGCTGGGAGAGTAAATGACAAATTTGCTGGATTGATGGTTCCTGGACTGAGATTCAGAGCAGTGGGTGGGCCCAGGTTCCCCTACCAGCCACTGAAGGAGTGGCACCTGAAGCACTGAATGGGAAGACTGTCTAGGACTGCTAAAGGAAAGACGTTGCTATCCACCCGAAAGGGGAATTCTGAGTGACCTAGCTGGAGGGCTAAGTCACAAAGGAGCAAGGGGCTGCAGACCAGAGTCAGAGTGACAGAGTACAAACTGTGGATGGGGACATTGGCCTTATGAGCTAATCTCCAGAGTGACCAGTAGGAGGTGCCAGCCCAGCAGTCAGTGAAGCACCCCGTGACACTGGGTTTTTCCATTTCTCTGGCCTGGACATGAGGCATCATGGGTATTTTGTTTTAGTTTGGTCACCACTTTTTTTACTGATAAAATTAAATTAAAAGTATGTCTAGGAGATTTGTTTTATGTACTGTAATGTGTTCTCAATTACTTTACTTAATTCGAACATAAATGATGTTCTGAAGAATTCTCAGTGCATTGTTCATCAATCAATCTGCTGAAAAGTTAAAGTAGCAAGAAAATGTGACAACTTTAGGTTGGGCCTGAGATGATTTTTTCTAACTAGGGAAAAATAACTGTGTCATGGGTTCTAAATGCTTGACAGATCACTGAATCAAAGCTTTCACAGAAGTTTAATAACTATGGGGACTAAAACACAGATAACTACAATTGCAATATATTGATGTATATCCCCCCTCCAAGTAGCTCTGATCAGTTCTTTTACTGTCAGTTTAAAAATATTTTTTCAGCTACAATAAGCAAGACACTTTGCTTTGTGTTCATATAACACTCAGTTGAACTAAGATTGTCTAGACTAAACTGGCTCAGGGTTTTAAGCAATGATATAATTTTGTTATTGCTATGGTAAAATGACTAACTATGCTTTCTTTATTCATTATAATTGTTTATTCAAATAAAATTTCCCTAACAAAAAAACACTTTCTATTGTGCTATAGTATACACCAATCATATTGTAAAATTGTGATATAATTTTATAATAAGAATAAGAGTTTGAGTCTTTCCCCAGACAATGGGAAACTGATTTTTTACCTTTATAAAATTAATGCCAACCCTGCAATTAGACTTTGTTAGAGTGTTATTGATCTGTACATTCTTCAGATTAGAATTTTCATTTTGTTTTCCAATCTTGTAATTAAGCCATTCCATTTTCTTATTTATAAATTTCCTGAATGTATTATAAATAATAATGCAGTGGTTTTTAGTGGCATGTTCAAAAAGGAACATGCATTATTAAACATAAATGGGAGTTACGTACAAAATAACCATATTGTTTAAAATGACACTATTGATCTTAGTAGGTGGTACATAGGTACTGGAGATGGGTAAACTGGTTACCACAGAAACCAGTTCAAATCTTTGTCTAACCTATGTATCAAAATGAATATAGCCTTTTTTGGAGACTTGAAATTGGGTAAGAAGCTCTCTCCTATTTCCCTCTCCAGAGGTAAACAGAAGAAGTTCTAACCAGTCTCTTACCTTCACCTACTGTTAGCACTTATTAACTCTGATTCGGAATATACCATTTTCAAAGCAAATTGTTCAAACTATACACCCAGACAATGCACGAACTGTTGGAAATTCTTATGAGAATCTGAATAGAGCAATTAATGGGACAGATTTTAAAGATGTCCCAAAGTTTTGCAGATGCCAATGATATTATTTAGACATCTATCTACTGGATTGTTCAAATCACATATTTAGACAAGCAATATTCACATTTGAGCCTGACAAAAATAACAGATGAGTTGAGGCCTCTTTAAAGTCTGTTACCTATCCTGGAGTCTGACCTGTTGAAATGTAATGGTGAAATACATTGTGTTGAATGTTCAGTCTGGGTTAATACTCTGACTGTAAAATATAAGATAATTTGAATATGACACCTTCTTTTAAATTTACCAGCAGAGAATTACTGAAATTAGTTTAAGATGGCACACAGAGGATTACCTTCTCTGTTTTAATGAAGGCACTGCTCTACTTATGTGACTAACAAGTGAATTTTAAATATTGTTGCCATTGTAAATTAGTGCTATTAAAAGAATCTGAAAGCAGTACATAGAAACAGAAGAATATCCACTCAATATTATATAGCATCTTACATGTTCAAAGAGTTCTACATTCTCAAATTAACCAAGATACCAGTCTTGCAAGGAACATGAGCACATGTGAAACTATAAGCATGTGAGTTTTCCCATTGATGTAATTATCTAAGAAAAAACCCTGGAAGATCAAGTAAGAACCTTTGTAACATCACCGTCTGTTAACTTTGTAACTGCAATAATCATAACCACAAATAAGGACAATTGTATTGGAAATATCTGTGAAGGTTTGATTACTCCATTATTTGTTGATCCATTGGCAGGCATGATATTTTTTTATTTACTCTGGGAAGGATATCATGTTTTTTCCTGCTGTCCTATATGAAAGAGGATAAAGTCACAGCACTGATTTATTTATTTTGTGTATGAATATTTTCATACCCGGGGAGTTCCAAAGGAACTTTATAAAATGGCAAAGCATAAACCCATTAAGATCAATGACTGCCTGGCAAATGTGGCAGCCACTATGTTCAGCTTCAATGTATATGTTGCCTCATATTGAAAAAGCATTTGATAGGGTTGAGTGGTTTTACTTATCAAACTCTTAAAGTATGGTGATTTAGAGAGAAGACTGATTTTAGTTCTTGGGCTAGAATGAAAGGAGAAAGTTGCTGGGACATGCTTTATAGATCAAAACTGATACATTGAATTGCACCTAGAAATGGTTTGGAAAGGAAGGCACTCTATGGAATATAGATGTAATATCCTCCATGTGAGATACACCTCTAACCAACTTGGAAAAGTTAGCCACAGAACATGTAATTACAGGTAGAACTAAGAGAATATTGAAAAAATATCTGAAAAAAAATTGTTTAAATATAAGTAGAAATTTTACTTCAACATTACTTTCTTTGTTGGTTTTCTAAAATTATTCATATGAGCAAATATTTGATCATGGAAGATTGTTCATGGAAACAAAAGATTGTTCATGGAAAATGAAAATTTCACAAATATTCTTGGAAATATTTCTTAGTATTCATACAGAATCATTTGGCAGACATCTTGAATGTTCTTTGTGGATTTGGGAGAAACCATTCAGGTATAGAAATAATATCATGTGAATTAGGTGATGAATCACACTAAGAATAGCTAATTACTAAAAGGTAAAGTAGTTCATGAATAAGACTGTGTTTTAGTCATGAATATTTTTAGCAAAAGTCATGGACAGGTAACAGGCAGTCTTGTGATCTGTCTATGAGTTGTACTATATACCTCTAACTAAAACTTGGATTCATGGGGGGGGGGCAGCATCACTGTGACTGCTTGGGGGGACCCCTGGGACACCCACTGTTGCTGGGAAGGAGGGGCATGTGGTAGTGTGTGGCCCAGGATCCCTGCTAATGCTGGGGACGGTGGTTAGTGGGGCTGGCAGGCTCCCTATCTGGCTCTGCACGGCTTCCAAGAAGTGGCAAACTGTCCCTCCCTCAGCTCCTAGGTGGAAGTGTGGACTCCACACTCTGCTCCTGCTCTGAGCGCCCACTCCACAGCTCCCATTGGCCAGGAACTGTAGCCAATGGGAGTGGTGGGGGCAGTGCCTATGGGCGGAAGCAGTACACAGAGCTGCCTGACCATGCCCTCCGCCTAGTAGCTAAGGGAAGGACATGTTGCTACTTCTGGGGACCCCCCAGGTAAGTTCCACCCAGAGCCCTCATCCCATCCTGCACCCCTGCCTCAACCTGGAGCCCCCACCCACACCAAAACTCCTGCTGCTGCTGGGGTGGGGGCACAGTGGCCTGACATTGCCCCAGCATTGGCCAGTGCGGCTGGCCCAGGGGCCACCAGGCCAGCTGCATCGGGCTCTGTAGAAGTCACAGAGGTCACGAAAAATCACTGAATCCATGACAGACTTTCAGCCTTATTAATGAATAACACTGCTCTACAGCCAAAATGCTTCTGAAATAAATGTAGCCAAATTTACTAATTCTGGGTCACTGAGAACGAAAATGATGCTTAAAATTGTTGATTGGGTCTAGTTTTCAAGATATGGTATTGGGTCAGTATATACGACCCTTGACTTGGGAATGGCGGAGGACAAGTGAGTTATAAAGGGAAGGGATATCAATTTAAACCAGAAATGACTAAAATACATCTTTGACTGGATCTATGAATAAATCTATGACTGGGTTTGGACAGTACTTGCTTTTTAAGCAAAACAATGAATGATGCAATCTGAAGCTGGTATTGCATCATACATGATATGAATTGCATCATGTTATTCCAAGGAGTCATGGATGATGCAATCATAACGAAGCTTACATCACTCTGCTGAACAAATTGCCCTATATCAGCTCTAGAAATCATACACTGTCATGCTCTCTTATTTGTCAGTGTTTGATTTTGCAAAGGGACACATTTCTGTTTAGCCAAAGTGAGCAGAGATGCCTCGTACTTGTGTGAACAGTGCAGATAACTTTTGTGATGCAAAAGGCACTTCACCACAAACATCGCAGAAGTGCAGTATAACCACTATGGTTAAGAAAGCCTATCACCTTTCTTTTGGCTGCAAAATTGGAGATCAGGACAAGAGGTGGGCCCCACACATATGCTGCAACACTTGTGCAACAAATCTTCGCCAGTTGTTGAACAGGAAAAGGAAATCTAGGCCTTTTGCCGTGCCAATGATTTGGAGAGAGCCAACAGATCATACCAGCAATTGTTACTTCTGCCTGTTGCCTCCAGTTGGGAAAGGTGTGTCAAAGAAGAAAAATTGGACTGTGCATTATCCAAACATTCCATCAGCTATACTCCCAGTACCCCATGGAGAAAGACTGCCGGTTCCTGATGCACCAGAATTCTCACTTGAGTCAGACAAGGAAGAGGAAGAGGATGAAACTTCTGGTCCTGAACCATCAATGTCACAGGACCCACATTTTCTCCTATCCTCCTCCTCTGAACCACACCTCGTAACACAAAGTGAACTGAATGACCTTGTCAGGGATTTGGAACTACCCAAGAGTAAGGCAGAGCTGTTGGGCTCCAGTCTACAGCAGTGGAATCTCCTGGCAGGTGATGTTAGGGTTTCCATGTTCCGTGACCGTCAAAAGGATCTTGTCCCATTCTTCTTCATGGAAGGTGATCTTGCAGCCTGCAACAATATCGATGGTGTGATGGCAGCCCTCAACATCGTTCACGATCCAGATGAGTGGAGACTGTTCATTGATTCATCGAAGACGAGTCTTAAAGCTGTTTTACCTCATAATTGCAATGTTTTTCCATCAATTCCAGTTGGTCATGCAGTCCATATGAAGGAAACCCATGACAACATGAAACAACTTTTGAGATACATAAACTATGACCAACATCAGTGGCAGCTTTGTGGTGATTTGAAGGTTGTTGCTCTCTTGCTTGGTCTGCAGACTGGATACACAAAGTACTGCTGTTTTCTCTGCGAATGGGATAGTCATGCAAGAGATTCCCACTACATCAAGAAAGATTGGCCACTCCAACAGTCATTGGAGCCTGGGAGGAAAAGTGTTCAGCATCCACCACTTGTTGAATCAAGGAAGATTTTGTTACCACCCTTACAGATCAAGCTGGGTCTGATGAAGAACTTTGTCAAGGCCATTGACAAAACACAAGCAGCTTTCAAGTACCTCCATTGAAAATTTCCAAGGTTAAGTGAAGGTAAGATAAAGGAAGGTGTCTTTGTTGGTCCTCAGATTCGTGAACTTCTTCGAGATGATGCATTTGACCATGCACTGTATGGCATGGAAAGCCTTCCAGTTAGTGGCAATACATTTTCTCGGAAACAACAAGGCAGACAACTACAGGTTGTTGGTGGAAAACCTCCTCAAGGCATACAAAAGTCTTGGTTGCAACATGTCACTAAAGATACATTTTTTGCACTCTCATCTAGATTTTTTTCCACCGAACTGCAGAGCAGTGAGCGACGAGCATGACGAGTGATTTCACGAGGACATTGCAACAATGGAGAAACGCTATCAGGGCAAATGGAGCCCATCAATGCTTGCAGACTATTGCTGGACAGTGACAAGAGATGTTCCAATTAATGAATACAAGAGACAAGCCAAGAAGCGCCAAGTAGACACTGAATAGGACTAAACTATGTACATAATAGTTTTTTGCCTTTTGTTTCATAATAAATTTTATTTATATAACCCTTTTGCTGATTTTTAAAGTGTTACATAAACAGGACAGGTGAAATATTATCATGTAAAGCAACCATAAACACATGAAAAGACCTAGGTTTACAATTTATGATTAAAACTCTATTATCTACACAACATACATAGACAGAAAATGTAAAAATTTAAATTCTTAGAAACAGTAGCCAATCAGTTGTTTTAATTGTCATATTTGAATTCAGCACATCAAAATACATAATAAATAGCACATTTTATCTCTGAAGCAGACGACTTCTCAAAATTGTAGACCAGTGTAATCAATATGTTTGTATAATGTGTATTTACCAAATAATTTGGAAAAACAAATATATTAAAATTGAAAATTATTCCTGGATAATTGCAAACAGAAAATGGAGATTTTTTAAAATTGTTCATTATGAATGGTTATTCCATTTCTAATTGCAAGACTCCATACACTGCCCTAATAATGTACATCAATACTGTGTAGGAAGCATCTGTGGGGTAAGTGAATTTTTCAATTATCCTGCTCATTAAGGCTCTGATGCAGCACGGTGGTATGCCTAACTTTAGAGGAACTACTCATGTTCTTAAATACCTTGCTGAATCACTGCCTCAATCTTTGTCCATTCTACTTAGACTGTCAACAACTGATTTTCGTATGTGCTTTTCTGAGAGTTTGTCCGACAGAAGTTGGATGGAGATCACAATTGTATTTGTATTTTTTGGTATTTTTCACTGTCTTAATAGTATTTTTGGATGGAATGACTCCTGTTTTATCATGATGGATTTCTAGATCAGCAAGTACTTCTGGATGTAAAAGGTGCATGTAAAGGTGGCAAAAAAATATCAGTGTTATGCTTAATGTTAGATGAAGGTGATTTGGGGAGAGAAAACCTTGAGAGAGAGGACCTTGCTAGTATTGATATTAATAACTCTTTAGCATTTATACCAAGAATACAAGTGCAGGGTTTTGGGGTATGTCTACACTAGAAGGTAGGAGTATGATTCTCCATCTTGAGTCGTCATGCTCATGTTACCTTTCATTGAGCTAGCAAACTAAAAATAGTAGCGTAGGCTCTGTAGCACAGGCAGTGGCAAGTAGTGGCATGGGATAGCCAGGCCGAGTGCATATCCATGCAGTTCAGATGGGTTTGTAATCAGCACAGCTAGTCTGTGCCACTGCTCACCAGTGCCCATTCTTTGGCAGTTAGTTTCTTTAGTGTGCTAGCTCAATAAGAGATAACGTGAGTATATCGATGCAATATTGGACAATCACACTCCAGCTCTTAGTATAGCCATAGCTTTGTGTTACTCATCTAGGGCTTTCTCCTTTCAGTGGGGAAAAGAGTAGCATGGCCACATTGATGAAATCCACAACAACCCTGAACACATTGCAGCGTCCCTGTTAGTGTAGATCTTCAGCTGTGCCCACAGAACTATACATACAGAGCCAGCTGCTGCATCATGAAGGTGGTCCGTATGCATCCAGCTCTTCAGTAGTGTGCAGGGGACAAAGGTTGTTTTGATGGGTGGGATTGGGGTGCAATGCCACATCCCTGTGAACATGAAACAAATGTATTCAGAACAGGCCCTGCCCTCAACTCACGCAGATTCCAATATGCCTACTACCTGCTACCAAAGGGGTTGTCTGAACAGACAGGGACTGGGCAGGGATATGAATAAAACCAGCAACTGCACCATGAACCCCACAGCTCTGGTGGAGAATGGGCATGTTGATAGGCTGGCCAGCCCATTGTGTCCCAATCTCAGCCAGATGGAGAGGTGATCCTAGACAGAATTCCCCTCTCTACACAAAGTCATATGTTCTTCAATGTGTGCATCCCTTTTTCACAGGGATCTGCCCTGTCACTTGGGTGGGCTTTGAATCACACACTGATCCTCTATTTGCTGAACAGCACCACAAGATCTAGGCAGTGATAAGATCAAACCTGAACAGAGGCACATGATATTTGTCAACAGAAAAAATAGCACATCTGTGACATAATTAATGGGGTTGATCTCAGCTCCATAAACACCTTCACGGCATCATTAGAAAACAGATTAATTTGATTGATAGATCCTGTTTAATCAGGTCTTGCTAAATCCATACAAGTTGGCACTCTGGATTAGAGAGACAAGGGATGGAAGCTGGAAAATTTACCTTAATAATAATATTTACCCTGATGTGATCTATCTTTCTGACACAAATCCAAGAAGTGCTAACAAATCTTTGTCTACAGCACCTACTAGTTTATTAGGTTTTAATTAATGGGATTAAATACTAGTTCGATGCTCTCCAGTAATATAAAATATAAAACTGTGGCTACTGCAATAAAGAAGTATTTCTGTCTTTTAAAAGAATTCTAAGATTCCAGATCCAATAATATATTTGCTATCTGAAATTTGAATTTTCTCCAATGCTGCCCTGATCTAAACTCATTCCACTTTTATCACCTTTAATTGTCTAGAGAACCTAGGAAGTTTGTGAGCAACTGATAACATATGGAGGTCTTTTCATTAATATTGCTAGCTCATCAAGAAATAAATCAACCTCGTTCTTTAAATCAGAGCTAACAGCTGGCCTAGACAGTTCTGTACTAATCTCTATTTTTCCTAACATGCCAAAACAGGAAGGTAGAAGGTCTAAAAATCAACCTACATGCCATCAGACTAATAACAACGGGGGTGACACTCAAATGGAAAGAAAATAAATGTGATTAGTGTGGGAAAAAGTAATCAACTGAAGATCACTAAGTAATAAACCTGACTATCTAAATTCAAAGTGTTCCTCTTGGAATATCCTGAATAATGAATATGTTGGAAAAAAATTAAATGCTTCTAAAATGTTTACAAAATTCTGTGTGAAGGAAAGAGATTGGCTGGAACTCTTTGTATAATTAACAAAAGTCATGGCACCAGTTTCTGTTTAGCTTCAGTCTAAGTCCATTCCCAACTTGAAGACAGCATCATGGTCAAATATGATGTTGCATCTATGAGAAATAATTAGAGCTTGTCTACATGGGTTGTTAAACTGGATTAAGTTGAGTTAAACCTGTTTGAATATGCTTGCATACACACAGTGCAATTCATTAAATCACATGAACTCTGCATTTATGGTAAATTCTTGAGTCCTCTTTCAAAGTGAACTGAGTTTGATGTGAATTAAGTTAGTTCAGTCTAATGCACAGCAGCTTTGCATGCACATGAACACAACTTGGAAGTCCTCCAGCTGCTGTCCACATTGCCTGGCAGACAGCAGTTACCGATCTGTCTGATTATCTGTGTGCCCTCCACTGCACTGGTGTCAAGTTGACCAGATGTCTCTTTCCCCACGTAAAACTGGCATGGGGAAAGAAATTGCCCATTTGCTCCTGGATTTGAGTATATCAGCATTGCTGCAATATTACTCCAGAAGCCTTACAACATGCCTCCAGCAGCTGCTTAGAGCTGTGCATATTGATGTTTGGGAAGAAGTGTTGATACAGCAAGCTCTTGTGGCCAGTCATCAGAATAAAGATCTTTTTATGGGCATTGCTAAGCAGATGTCCATGAGAAGCTACAACTGGGATATCGACCAATGCCAGAAAAAGAGCAAATAGTTCAAGGAAATGTACATTAAAAGCAAAAAAATACCAGAAAAAGGTCTTAGAGAGACAACGTGAGTGAGGTAATATCTTTTATTGGACCAGCTTCTGTTAGTGACAGAGACATGCTTTTGAACTGCACAGAGCTCTACTTCAGCTCTGGGAAAGGTACTCAGTGTCACAGCTAAATACAAGATTGAACAGATAGTTTAGCATTAATTGGTAGCACATACTCTAAGGGACCATTTGAGGAGAAGTGTGTGACAGTGTACCCCATAAGGCTTTATGGGGAGGGGGTGCTTATANTCTTTGCACATCGGGTGGCAGCTCCCAAGGGGGTTTCTGTGATCCAACCCGTCACAGTGACCCATTAACACTTTTGTAGTCATAGGACAAATAGGGGATTGATTGGGTTACAGATTGGATTTATGGTTTATCGCAACAATGTCTTTATTAAGACCATGATTTTTGGTGGCTAGCAAATTTATGAAAAGGTCTAGAAGAATGTATAACCTGTTCATTTTTTTAATGATTTGGACAGGATTTTGATCAATTACACCACAACCAAACTCAACAAGTTTGTGGATCCTGCTGCCCATTCTGTTTCTCACCCCGACCAATCCCTTGCCCCAAAGACAAGCAGGAAGAGTCATAGGAGGAACAATGAAGGAACATACACTGAAGAGATGTCCCCAGAAAGCCAGGATCTCTTTGGGACCCAGGACCCGACTCTGTCTGTACAGAAACTGAGCCTGATTCATAGCCATAACCTCAGGCCAGATCCCACTCAGGGAAACTCAACATGTAAATATCTATCTTTACAATTTAGTATTCCTATTATTATTTATTTATCATACTACATTGCTAGCTTTTGTTCTAGGTACTGCAGGGCCACAACCATTTTTGGTGGATGTGGGCAAGGAGACTTTACAAGTTTCCAGCCCCCCACCTCCCTCCCTCCTTTGGACTACACTGTCTGTTCACCCCCCACACACACACAACCCAGTAAACTCTTTCAAAATGGCAGCTTCTCCGGCCAGGCAATTGGCTTCTGCATTGTGCTAAAGCCCTGAATATCAACCATTTTCAAACCCACACTGCACTATATTCCTTTCTTCTCTGGGTATCTGTCTTGTCCACTGTCCCCCTCCCACAACCACATTCAGCAATTCAAAATAGCAGCTGACATCATGGCTGAACCACAGCCTCTACCTCACCTCTCATCCCATGGCACATTTGAATAACTAATATGTTCATTTGAGGAAAATTCAATAGTTTGTTGAGACAGCGTTTACGGGAAAAGAAGTTTGATTAGTGTAGAGATATGTTTGCAGAATATTATAGTTTAGAGACACTCCCTTAAAAGAGACAGTATTATGAATATAGGGATTTGGAGATGTGCTCCGGGGACTGGGACTAGGAATTATGCATGGCTGTGTGCAGCAGTTCACCACAGATGTTCTCCAGCTTGTTTTATTAAAGTTATATTCCTTTCTCATTCACTGGTTTGTTATTTAATGAACCCCAAGATTGTGACATGGTGTCAGAAGTGTTGAATGCAGTCATTTTGAACTTCAGTCATTTTGAAGTTAACTTCTTTGTAACTGAAAGCAGAGTCAAAGGGAGGCATCACAAAAGCACATTGAGCATCAGGCATAGAGGCTTTTGCATTTATTTAGTGACACAATAGTATTTTGACTAGCTTAAGAAGGGGAAAAATGCCAAAAATGGATGTGTTGCAACTTCCATCCAATCTGCAAATGTGAGGCAATGTTGCAGAGAACTGGAAAACATTCAGAGAGAGATCTGAATTGTATTTATCAGCCATAGTGGCAGAGGAGAAAAATGATAAAATAAAATCATCAATCTTTTGCATGTTATTGGGGAGGAAATATTGGATATTTACAACAACTGTAAGTTTGAAGAAGGTGAAAGCATCAAATTAAGTAAAATACTGACTAAACTTGAGGAACATTGCATGTCAAAAAGGAATGAAACCTTTGAGAGAGACACATTTTTTTACATATATGCAAAAAAATGATGATACCATAGAGCAATATGTCACAGAATTAAGGAAACTTAGTAAAACCTGTGACTTCGGTGAGCTGACAGTCTGTGGTCAGAGATAAAACCATTTTTGTCATTGAAAATCATGTATTAAGAGAGAGACTGCTCCGTGAAGGAGACTTAACCTTAGAAAAAGCTCTCCAAATATGCAGGACAGCAGAAGCGAAAGACCTGAATTCACCAGAAGGGGTTATCCATGTATTAAATATAAAAGAATATAGCCAGAATGGGCAGGGGTGAAAGTAACACAGAAGACTTACTGGTATGGGGGTCCGGATCTGGGTGGGGCCTCAGGCAGAAGCGGGAGGGGCTGGAGGTCAGCCTCCCCCAGCCAGCCCATAGATGTACTGGGATCTACCAAGCCTGGTGAGAGGTATTGGATACTCTTATGACAGTGAATGGAACAATTATTGCACTGAAACTGGACACAGGAGATCAGGTTAATATACTGTCTGAAAGACATTATGAGAGCCTGAAAATAAGACAAAAACTGGGACCAATAAAAATAACTGGTTATTCTGAAACAAATATAGCAGTGAAGGGACGGTGAATTGCTAACATCAGACATACAAACACCATATGCGTGCTCCCATTCATTGTAGTGCTAAAGGAGGTGACATCAATTTTAGGCCTGGCTGCATGTGAGAAACTCAATCTGGTAAAATGGGTGCTTTCACTACAATATCATACTGAACCAGGCTATGAGGAATTCTTTAAGAATATCATGACCTGTTCCAAGGTTTAGGTTGCTTGCAGGGTGAACATATAATTCAGATAAACAAGCAGGTTCCCTCAGTTATCCATCTACCTAGAAAGGTGCTATTTGAACTCTGTGATAAACTCAAGGCTGAGCTTACAAGGATGGAAGCAATGCAAATAATACAAAATATTGAGAGTCTAACAGAATGGGTGAACTCCTAGGCATCATGGAGAAAAGTAACATCCAGCTATTCATATGCTTTGATCCCAGCATTTCAAACTACCAACCAGAGAAGAGATTATGGTTTGGAAAGGCTCAATATTTCAGTAAATTGGATGCATCCTCAGGGTTTTGGCAGCTAAAATTAACTGAAGCAAGCTCAAAGCAATGCACATTTAATACCCTATTCAGAAGATATTCTTCAGCATAACTTCAGCACCAGAAGTGTACCACAAAACCATACATATGATCTATGAACATATTAATGGTGCTGACTCCTCATTTGATGACATCATCAAGAGCTCAACAAAAGAGGAGCATGATCATAGAATTCAGGAAGTTCTGGATGTAACTAGAGCTGCAAACCTCTAACTAAATAGAGAGAACTATGTTTTAAGGGCTACAGGACTGACTTTAGTTGGGGACATTATTTCCAATGAAGGAGTAAAACTTGATAAGATAAAGATTTCAGCATTTGAAATGATGCCACATCCCCAATCAATGAGAGTTGTACAGTGGTTCCTGGGAATGGTTAATTTATCTTGGAAAAATAATACCTAATCTATCTATCAAAGCACCAGTTTGAGAAAACTCCTAGAGAATAAAAATGAATAATATTGGGGTGCAGAACAGGAGGAATTATGGGAAGGTTTAAAACAACAATTGATACAAGAGCCAGTATTACATTTCGATGCACCAGGATGGCCTATTAAAATGTCAGCAGATACTTCACAGTCTGGGTTAGGTGCTGTGATTTTACAGAAGCATGATGATTGTTGGCAACCAATGGCATATGCAACCAAATCACTGATTGAGGCAGAAATCAGATATGCACAGATTAAGAAGGAGCTTTTAGGAATATTGTTTGCCTGTGAGAAATTCAATCAGTATATTTATGGATTGACAGTAGAAGTTGAAATGGATCACAAGCCCCTGATAGTATTATTTAGCAAATCACTGAATGACTGTACCATAAGGACACAAAGAATGATGATAAAGCTGCAAAAGTATTATTTGGTTGTGACCTACATGCCTGGTAAATTCATGTTCACTGCAGATGCATTTCCTAGAGCAGTGGCTCCCACGAAACCAGAGAAGACTTTAGAAACAGAGATGCAAGCCGATGTAGATTTGATTGTAAAGTCAATTCTCATAACTAACAGGAAACTGCAACAAGTAAGAGAGGAAATGGAGAAAGATGAATTGTTGGGAAACCTCAAAGAAGTGATAATGAAAGGGTGGCCTGAAAAAATAAGCAGTTGTTGTCCAAATATAAGAGACTATTGGAACTGCAGACAAGAACTTACTGTGATAGATGGGGTGATGTTCAAGGGCAGTAGGGTTGTGATTCTAATGAGCCTCTGTCACCGTGCCTCAGAGGGTCACAGCTGAGAATACCATATTCAGGACAAACTACTGAGAAATAAGGCAGACTCACCCCAAACTGGTGGTTATTCTTCCATTAGATATACCAAGCCGCTAACAAAAGTAAATTTCTTTCTCACTAGACTGGTTAACAAGAAGTCTGAAATGCAGCCTCCTTGGCAGTCCAGCCCTTGTCTCACCACCCAGACATTGGACTCTATGATGAGTGGTTACTGAAAACCAATTTAATCACATGTAGGGTCCTCTAATCCCAGGAGATCAGCCACGTAGCCATGTCACTGTATAATACAGATCTTACCCAATAATCACGCTGCTGCCAATCCTTTCATATCTAAAATCTAAAGGTTTATTTTTCAGAGAAAAGAAGTAGGAGAGTGTTAAAATGGTTAATAGATCATATGCATACAAGTTTGTAATAGTGATGGAATAAACTGCTAGTTTCAAATGTCTCTCTGCAAATTACCCAAACAGCTTGGGGGTCATCAGTCCTTATTTAGAGCTTCCTTGTTAGAAATTCAGTCCAGAGAAATGAAGCAGGAAATTTATACCCTCACTCATGTGGAGGGAATTTTACTTTCCCCAAACAAAGCTCTCAGCCAGTTTGTGGGGAAGTACAGGCACAAGATGGAGTCCAGGGTCACATGCCCTTACATGCTTTGATGACTCACAGGAGAAGCCATTATCCATATTCTGTCTAAAGCATTCACACAAAGATTTGCTAGGCAGGATAAGTTTCCTTAATGTCCCATTGTGAGAGTTAATTGTCTTTAATGGATCACCAACATCTGATGGGTGTTACCCAGGAATACAGCACATACATAGTCCACATTTATAACTTCAGATACAGCTCCAGAAGTCTCTGCCTACTGGAAGTTGCCAGCATACAGGCAAGGGCCATTGTTGGGTTCATCCTGGCTGACAGCAATTTTAAAATGGCACAGCCCACCCAGAAAGGAAATATGGGATGGAGACAGAGACACCATAGGATATTAAACATTTGAACCCACCTGGCTTTGGCTATGCATTCCACAATGCACAGCAAGAAAAATCTCAGAATGCACACTGTTCAGCATTGAAGCAAAGGACCATGGGATACTCTCTGAGAATGCCACTGCTTAGTATGAAGCAAGCCACTGCTGTGTGTACAAAAGGATGTGAATTAAAAGAGAGCACAACTTTTCCATGTGCATACTATTGGTGCAACTTGAATATTGCATGCTAACTAACACACTTCAACTCAGTGAGGATTACCCACCACATACACCCTGGTTTGGCCAACCCCTAGTGTTTGGGCAAAAGTTATTACAGGAGGAAATGCCTTTCTCCAAGGGAAAGAGGGACAAAAGTGTGCTTGTATTATTGAGGTACAGTTCACCCAGCTTTAGGAAGCACCTGAAAAGTGATATCACCAGTGATAGGAGTTAAAGACAGATTTTGCAAACTTCTACTGATGTCACCAAGCATATTACTAATGTAATTCTCTGCAGCATATGTGAGACTGTAGTTTCCATTGACCCTAAAAACAAATTCAAAACCTTGCCGAGTCCCCTTCAATGGAAGATTGAATAACTGATGAAAATAGGGTCCTCATAATTAACACTAGAACTGTGTTCCAGTGTTAAACTTTGGAAATTGATGAATAAATAATTAACTATTGGAATACCCTGTATTTAGTATTCAAACAAACAGAAACATTCTATGTGTGACACTGCACCTCATATTCTTCACAGTGATGTTATTACGATATGATTATGGCATAATTATTATGCATTTTGTACAATACTGTTCATGTGAGGTGTCATTGGAAAAGTTATGATTTGCTGAATATGATTATCCCATTTGTATGCATGTAACATTTTTTGTATCTGAAGTTATGAATATTGACTAGGGATCTGTATTTGAAATGGGCTTACTCTGTAAAACACCCATAGTCAGCCTTTTAGGATAGACAATGGACTGTAGAATAGTTTAGCTTCCTATGGGTATTTTGGCCAGCCTGTAAGCAATGGCTGCTCTAACGCTGTGCAAGGGCATGTGACCAGGACTCAGGTCTCAGGACTCCATCTTGGTATGTCAGTATTTTTTCCATAAACTGGTCTGGGAACCAAGTTTTGAAACAAAGGGTTCCTGGCATATGCTATAGCTATATAAGGCAGGGAGTGATATCATTTGTTGTTGTTCACTCCCCACACAAGAAGACTTATGTAACACCTGAGGAACAAAGACTGAAGTGAGGGGAGGTGCTGGATATTTTATAGTTGTAAGATAAATATTTGTTTTTCGTATTGATAGATGGTGGCTGGAAAGGAGGTTGAGATTTGTTCAGAATCAGCAAAAACAAATTTCTAAAATAGACCTTTCTTAACAACAAAATCCTTCTGGTACCTTTTTCATGCATTGAACTTCTGAGCTGCATTTTCTGTGTCTCAGACTATTGCATCATCATGAATTTGGAGCCATACAACTGGACCTTTGTGCCCAGGCAGAATACCCTTGAAATCAAAAGAATATTGCAGTGGTGCAAAGATCCATCCAAGTTATCTGATTTTGCAGGATCAAATCATATGTCTTCACCCAAGATAGCAGATACTGGTTTGCTCATAAGATATTTTATTACTATTATTATTATTTATGACAATTTATTTTATTGATAAACTATTCTTTGTAATTAGATGAAGTGAATATAATATCCTTTGAATTATAATATAGTTTGTTCTTTAGCCTGAAGAAGTGCTACATTTGTGTATTGTGAGAATAGACTCCTCTAGATATTTAATTGTATTGTGAACCACATCTACAGATACTTTTAAGAGATTCTGAGTTCCAAGGTCACAAAGTAAAAATTCTGTAGAATGTGCAAAAGGGTATTTCTGCTTTGAAATGTAACTTTGATTGACAAAGTAAAGAAAATACCTCGAAAATCCTAGTTTTTTAGGAAATCCCAAAGACAGATCACAAAGGAGGATTGATTTCAAATACATTCAAAGGTATTTTCACTTCTGTTATTCAGTGCTCAGCCTAAAAATGTCCAACGGTTTAGAGAGTTTGAGCAGAAAAGTACTAGCATAGCAAACATACTTTAACATTAAGTATTTTATATCTATGTATAGCCCAGCTGCTAAGATGCTGCTAAAAATTAGAAAAGTGTCATAGATTTATAAATTCCAAGGCCAGAGGAGACTGTTTTGATGATCTAGTCTGAACTCCTGTATACCATAGGCAATTGAATGTTCCCCAAAATAATTCCTAGATCATATCTTCCAGAAAAAAAATCCAGTAATCTTCATTAATTACCACTCCCCGAATTTGTGTTATCTGCACATTTTTTTTCAATGATGGTTTTAAATTTTCTTCCAGGTCATTAATAAAAAATGTTTAATAGAGTAGGGCAAAGAACAGATCCCTGTGGGATCCCACTAGAAACATGCATGTTCGATGATAATTGCCCATTTTGATACCTATCAATTACACAGTTTTTAATTCATGTAAAGTGTGCCATGTTAATCTTGTATCTTTCCAGTTTTTTAATAAAAATGTCATGAGTCTTCAAGTAAAATGCCTTACAGAAGTCTAAGTATATTACATCAAGATCATTACCTTTATCAACCAGACTTGTAATCTCACAAAAAAAGATATCAAGTTAGTTTGACAGGAGCTATTTTCCACAAATCCACCTTACAACTATAAAGTATCCTACTTTGCTCATGCATTGAAGTAGGCTGGGTGGTGTTAGTGGCTTGTGATCTGGCTAGATGATCTGATGGTCCCTTCAGACCCTACATTCTATGAGTCTGCCTCTATGTACTTCCTATGTCTAAAACAATTTCAGCATCTGCAAAGTTGCAGCAAAATTACAGCTTTTGTTGTCTGTCTGAAAGATATTAGGTCAGCTTTTTATACAAAGAACAATGTACTGAAAGAGTGGCAATTTTGAAAATCTATTATAGTATTATTTTCAGTCAGATTATCAAACCCTTATTCAGGTCTAGCAGCACCGTACTCCACAAAAACAGCATTGACCGCAATAGAACCATTCCTAGAATAAGTACTATTCAGCATGACTAAAGGTCTTGGGATCTGGCTTTTGACATATACTATATTGGTATATTATTGCTAAGTAAATAGTTAACTGTCTATGATATAGCAAATCCCTACCAGTTAGATTGTTTTGGCATTGTATCCTGTGTAAGGAGTGTTATCCTGATATGCCATCACAAGAACTCTGGGGGCAGTCTGGGAGGTAGGATTCCTTCCCTGTCCCTTCCCCAGGGCTTCATCATCCCAGAGAAATTCATACCAATAGATAATTATTATCCACCCCACCCTAGTTCAGTTGTGTTACTAGCTGCATGGAGGGTGGAGGTGAAAGCAATGTTTTACTTTGTCCATTGTCACCACTCCTTCCCCCACCACTTGCTCATGTCAAGGTCTGGGTGGGTTTTACAGGAGTGCAAGAGTCATACTTCTCTTTGCACACCTGAGCACCTGTGCAACCCATCTCACAATATTTCCTACAGTTGCTCTGGAGGGAGTTTAAAGCAGGCATCAAGGGGGAATAGAGCTCTGAGGTTATAAGTAAAAATTTGAAGATAGTTGGAATATTCAAACTACACTGAAACTCAGAGCATATTCATATCTGATTCTCAAAATAGTATTGTTTGTCTAAATACCTCCTAGCAACATATATTTTAAACAGTTATTTATTGCAAAATGGATCAGTGCACTATTACTGGTATATCAAATCTGTAAGTCTCTCTTCTCAATGTGCACATTTCAAACCTTTGAGCAGCTCAAAAAGCTTCCATTTAAACAAAACAAACATACAATACAAAGGAGGTCTCATTTAGTCTAATTTCTTGCATCAGGTCAGAATTGATTTCAATAGACCAGATCCTGAAGCTGGAATAAATAAGCAAGACTCCATTGACTCTAAAGTATCTGGTCCAATATGTCTAAGCCATCTAATAATAATAAATTGAAACAATAATCCTAACATTCCTTGACACATCATCCAGTAGATGGCTAACCAGAAGATTTAGCCTAGTCACCATCAATTCTTCAAGTGCACAATGAGTTTGGAGTAGGAGCTAGGAGGATGGTTGAAAACTCTCAGTGTTCTGAACCCAGGTTCAAGGGGTGAAACTGAGATTAAAAGACACAATGGTTCAGAAAGACTGGCTCCATTGAGATGAGTAGGTAAGTCTAGACCGCTTTAGAGCAAATTTTGTTCCCTATACTATAGCCACTGAGAGCAATATTATATATATTAATATCCAGTGCAATTCCTCTGTGCAAGGTGTGGGACAGAATTTGGAGATCCTAGATCCAAACTTCTATTGAAGTCAAAGGAAAAACTATCATTTTACATCCATGGCAGTTGGAACAGGTCCCCTGTACAGAGCATGAGCACGCCTTGTGCACTATGGAATTCAGATTCATTGGGGATGTGTATATGCTACCGTAAGATGCCGATTTAGGGGCAGGGATGCTGGATACCCTAGCAATTTACCCACAAGCATGTACACACTGGAGATCAAAAAGATGCACTGACTCCATCATCCCAATGCTGAAGTGGCAGAAATGAAATGGCTCTGTTGTTAAGAATTGACTGTATGGGAATTAGTTCCTTTACAACTCCACTTGACTCTCCAATACACAGCACAGCTTCTCTGACTGTTTGCTAGGGGCAGGTTATGGGTTTTGGGCCATGTTTATCCTGAGGATTAGTCTGAGCCCTCATCTACACTATGAATTTAAGTCAAATTTAGCAGCATTACATCGATTTAACCCTGCACCTGTCCACAAGACAAAGCCATTTTTTTTGACTTAAAGGGCTCTTAAAATCGATTTCTGTACTCCTCCCCCGATGAGGGGATTAGTGCTGAAATCAACCTTGCCGGGTCAAATTTAGAGTAGTGTGGGGTAGTGTGGACGCAATTCAACGGTATTGGCCTCCGGGAGCTATCCCAGAGTGCTCCATTGTGACCGCTCTGGACAGTGCTCTCAACTCAGATGCACTGGCCAGGTAGACAGGAAAAGGCCTGCAAACTTTTGAATCTCATTTCCTGTTTGGCCAGCGTGGCAATCTGCAGGTGAGTTCAGATCTCATCAGCAAAGGTGACCATGATGGAGTCACAGAATCACAAAAGAGCCCCATCCTGGACCGAACGGGAGGTACGGGATCTGATCGCTGTATAGGGAGACGAATCCGTGCTATCAGAACTCCGTTCAAAAAGATGAAATGCTCAAACATTTGAAAAAATCTCCAAGGGCATGATGGACAGAGGCTATAACAGGGACCCACAGCAGTGCTATGTGAAACTTAATGAGCTGGGGCAAGCCTACCAAAAAAACAGAGAGGCAAACGGACGCTCCGGGTCAAAGCCCCAGACATGTCACTTCTATGGTGATCTGCATGCCATTCTAGGAGGTGCCCCTAAAACTACCCCACCCCTGTGCTTTGACTCCGTGGAGCAGCACGCAACAGGGATGTGGGTTTTGGGATGAGGAAGATAGCTCACAGCAAGCAAGAGGAGAAACCATTTTCCCCGACAGCCAGGAACTGTTTCTCACCCTGGACCTGGAGTCAGTAACCCCCAAACCCAGTCAAGGCTGCCTCCCGGACCCGCCAAGAGGAGAAGGGACCTCTGGTGAGTGTACCTTTGTAAATATTATACATGGTTTAAAAGCAAGCGTATTTAATGATTAATTTGCCCTGGCATTTGCGGCCAGTACAGCTACTGGAAAAGTCTGTTAATGTGTCTGGGAATGGAGCAGAAATCCTCCAGGGACATCTCCATACAGCTCTCCTGGATGTACTCCCAAAGCCTTTGCAAAAGGTTTCTTGGGAGGGCAGTCTTATTTCGTCCTCCATAGTAGGACACTTTACCACACCAGGCCAGTAGCACATAGTCTGGAATCATTGCATAACACAGAGTATGGTCCCGGTGTTTGCTGGCATTCAAACAACATCTGTTCTTTATCTCTCTGTGTTATCCTTAGGGAAGTGATATAATTCATGGTCACCTGGTTGAAATAGGGTGATTTTATTAAGGGGACATTCAGAGGTGCCCGTTCCTGCTCGGCTGAACAGAAATGTTCCCTGCTGTTAGCAACGCAGTGGGGGGAGAGGTGAAGCGATCATCCCAGAGAAGTGTGTGTGTGTGTGTGTGTGGGGGGGTTAGTTGGGTTTGTGCTGCACATTAACCCAAAAAAACGCAGCCCCTCCTTTTAAATTGCCAAACCATTTTCAATGGCCAATCCAATGGTTTCTTGGTATGGGAAATGAGGACGCTGCTGTTTGAAACCATTCCCACATGTTATCAAGATTAAAAGAAGCCAAAAGAGTGTATCTTACCAGGGCTGCCTGCAAGCTAAATTCTGTTGCCCGGACCTGCGTGTGTGATCTCTCACACCAAACCGGCATACCTTCAATAAGAGGCAAAATGCAACCTTGTACCAAAATCACATGTGCTATGTAATGTTAACAGCAAGGTTTACCGTAAAAGACTCTACCCATTGTTCTCTAAAATGTGTCTTTTTAACTACCACTCTCCCTTTTTTTTCCTCCACAAGCTGCAAATGTTTCAATGCTCACACTATCTTCTCCTTCCCAAAGGCTAGCGAAGATTAGAAGGTGAAAAAAATGCACTGGCAATGAAATGTTCTCTGAGCTCATGAAGTCCTCCCACACTGAAAGAGCCCAGCAGAATGCGTGGAGGCAGACAATATCAGAGTCCAGGAAAGCACAATATGAACGCGAGGACAGGTGGCGGGCTGAAGATAATAAGTGGCGGACTGAAGAAGATAGGTGGCGTCAGCTTGGTGACAGAAGACAAGAGGCAATGCTGAGGCTACTGGAGGAACAAACTGATATGCTCCAGCGTATGGTTGAGGTTCAGGAAAGGCAGCATGAGCACAGACCACCGCTACAGCCCCTGTGTAACCAACTGCCCTCCTCCCCAAGTTCCATAGCCTCCTCACCCAGACACCCAAGAATGTGGTCGGGGGGCCTCTGGGCACGCAACCACTCCATCCCAGAGCAACAGAAAGCTGGCATTCAATAAGTTTTAAAGTCCCGTGTGGGCTTGTCCTTCCCTCCTCCCGCACTCCACCCAGTGCTTCCCTCCTCCCCCACCCCTCCCAGGCTACCTTGGTAGTTATCCCCCTATTTGTGTAATGAATTAATAAAGAATGCATGAATGTGAAGCAACGATGACTTTATTGCCTCTGCAAGAGGTGATCAAAGTGGAGAGGGGAGGGTGGTTAGCTTGCAGGGAAGTAGAGTGAATCAAGGGGGTGGGGTTCATCAAGGAGAAAAAACAGAACTTTCACACCATAGCCTGGCCAGTCATGAAACTAATTTTCAAAGCTTCTCTGATGCGCCCTGCACCCTTCTGTACTCTGCTAAGCGCCCTGGTGTCTGGCTGCGCGTAATCAGCAGCCAGGCAATTTGCCTCAACCTCCCACCCCGCCATAAACATCTCCCCCTTACTCTCACAGATATTGTGGCGCGCACAGCAAGCAGTAATAACAATGGGAATATTGGTTTCACTGAGGTCTATTTGAGTTAGTAAAATGTGTAAGCATGCTTTTAAACATCCAAATGCACATTCTACCACCATTCTGCACTTGCTCAGCCTATAGTTGAACAGCTCCTGACTACTGTCCAGGCTGCCTGTGTATGGCTTCATAAGCCATGGCATTAAGGGGTAGGCTGGGTCCCCAAGCATAACTATAGACATTTCAACATCCCCAACGGTTATTTTCTGGTCTGGAAAGAAAGTCCCTTGCTGCAGCTTTTGAAACAGATCATAGTTCCTGAAGATGCGAGCCTTTCCTTTCATGTACCTTTCCCAGCCATCCCACGTTGATGTTGGTGAAACGTCCCTTGTGATCCATCAGTGCTTGCAGTACCATTGAAAAGTACCCCTTTTGGTTTATGTACTCGCTGCCTTGGTGCTCTGGTGCCAAGATAGGGATTCCACCTATCACCCCACCATAGTTAGCGAATCCCATTGCAGCAAAGCCAACCACTATGCCCTGCACATTTCCCAGAGTCACTACCCTTGATACCAGCAGCTCTTTGATTGTATTGGCTATTTGGATCACAGCAGCCCCGACAATAGAGTTGCCCACTCCAAATTGATGCCCGACTGACCCGTAGCTGTCTGGCATTGCAAGCTTCCACAGGGCTATCGCCACTTGCTTGTGAACTGAGGGCTGCTCTCATCTTGGTATTCTTGCACTTCAGGGCAGGGGAAAGCAAGTCACAAATTTCCATGAAAGTGCCCTTACGCATGCAAAAGTTTCGCAGCCACTGGGAATCATCCCAGACATGCAACACTATGCAGTCCTACCAGTCTGTGCTTGTTTCCTGGGCCCAGAATCGGCGTTCCACGGCATGAACCTGCCCCATTAACACCATGATGTCCACATTGCCGGGGCCCATACTTTGAGAGAAGTCTGTGTCCATGTCCTCACCACTCTCATCACTGCGCTGCTGTCGCCTCCTCACCTGGTTTTGCTTGTGCAGGTTCTGGTTCTGCATATACTGCAGGATAATGCGTGTGGTGTTTACAGTGCTCATAATTGCCGTGGTGATCTGAGCGGGCTCCATGCTTGCCGTGCTATGGCGTCTGCGCTGAAAAAAGGCATGAAACGATTGTCTGCCATTGCTCTGATGGAGGGAAGGGCGACTTGGCTTACAGGGAATTAAAATCAACAAAGGGGGTGGGTTTGCATCAAGGAAAAACACACACAACTGTCACACAGAATGGCCCCCTCAAGGATTGGACTCAAAACCCTGGGTTCAGTAGGCCAATGCTCAAACCACTGAGCTATTCCTCCCCAACTCTTCACAGAGGAAAGGAGGGGGGAGCAAATGAATACAAATGAATACCAAATAAATCTGGTCTCTTTCTTGTTTTGATCGACTCCATCTCTCTTATACATCTTAGGCTGGCAGCAGACGGTGCAGTATGACTGCTAGCCATTGTCGTTTCTTGGCTGCTCATCAGAAGATGGTGCAGTACAAATGCTAGCCATCCTCGTCTCCTGGCTGCTCACGAGAAGACGGTGCAGCATGACTACAGACAGGACTGAATCTCCATGAGACAAAACTTAAAAAGAGAATGACCTGGAATTACTCCCATTTATGTCCAGGCGCCCCCGACCGACCTCACTGAGGTCGGCTAAAAGAGCACCCAGGAGACGACTACGATGGCTACCAATCGTAATACGATCTGCTGCCAAAAGGCAATGAGCTGCTGCTGTGTAGCAATGCAGTGCCTTGTCTGCCAGCACCCAGGAGATGTACGGTGACGGTGAGCTGAGCAGGCTCCATGCTTGCCGTGGTATGGTGTCTGCACGCAGGAAATAAGGCTCAAAATGATTGTCTGCCATTGCTTTCACGGAGGGAGGGAGGGCCTGATGGCATGTACCCAGAACCACCCGCAACAATATTTTTGATCCATCAGGCATTGGGATCTCAACCCAGAATTCCAATGGGCAACGGAGACTGCGGGAACTGTGGGGATAGCTACCACAGTGCAATGCTCCAGAAGTCGACGTTAGTCTCGGTACTGTGGACGCACTCCGCTGAGTAATGGTCTTATTGGGCTTTAGTGGGGACACACACAATTGACTGTATAAAATTGATTTCTAACAAATCAACTTCTATAAATTTGACCTAATTTCGTAGTGTAGACATACCCTGAATGTCAGCACTATCAGTAGCCATCAACAAGCATTGCTGTATCTTTGCAAACCCCAAATGTAAGCAAGGAAATATTAAGAGCCATCTATATCATTATAACAAAAAAACAGTAAGCTATTGACAGGGAACATCTCTCTGGACAGCATGCCTGTCCCAGTCTGTGCCCTGTTGTCCATGGAGTATGTTTACCCTGAGCATTATAAATTTATGACTGTAAAGTCTGGTTTTATATATTCTATGTATATACCATCAGTGAGGAGCATTTATAGAATCATGGTGCAAACTGTCTCAGATTATGTTTGATGACTGTCTAGTACTTAATTTGGTGCTGTTCACTGAACTGTCAATGTATGAATCATAGTAATTTGAGATGTGTATGTGTTTGGGTTGTGGGGTTGTGGTGGTAAATGTGCCTCTCCCAATAACCGAATTAAAGTCCAAAGCAAAGTTTTAAGCTCTTAAAGAGAGCTCTTGGGAGATTTCTGTATGGTGTGCTGTCGTTATAACATTACGCTTTTATGAGCCTTGTGAGAGAATGTTGAAGTTTTTTAAGTGGTAGCCGTGTTAGTCTTTAAGGTGCCACAAGACTCCTCGTTGTTTTTGCTGATACAGACTAAGAAATTTATTTGGGCATAAGCTTTGGTGGGCTAAAACCCACTTCATGCATCTGATGAAGTGGGTTTTAGCCCACAAAAGCTTATGCCCAAATAAATTTGTTAGTCTCTAAGGTGCCCCAAGAACTCCTTTTTGTTGATGTTTTTTGTTAAGCTTCATGAGATGAGCTAGGTCCTCTGGTGCTTGTGTGATACTCTATTTCTGTAAGATTGTCATTTAGGAAAATATTTTTTTATTCCTTGTAACAATACAAAAACTACTAAATTATGAGTAAAAAAACCCCCCACTATTCTGTAGTTTATTCTCACCCAAAGACAGCCTTTGATCGCTACAGAAAGAGTGGGTATCAACTGCATGTTACCTAGAAGAAACAAGAAAATCTGCTGCTACTGCAATTAGGGGAGATAGGAGAAAGTATAAAATAGGTCTGAAAATGGTCTTGTATGAAGAAAGGAGGAGCTGATTGACAACCGCCAAACCACCTTTTTTTCATAACTTTGTTCACACAAATTACATTTCAGAAATGTTAGTCTGAGTCTGATTCATGGAGTTCAGTCCGACAAATGTGGCAGAATGTAACTAACTGTCTCATGTCTTTAGAATGTAAGGTTTTAGAGCCAGGGACTATCTCTTACTATGTCTATGTACAGCATGAATTCCTAACAGTGGGTCTCCCGATATCAGTGGGGATCTGTAGGAACAACTGTAATAGAAATGATAAATATTAACAGTAATGAATGCCAAATATGATTCCACAGCTGTGGTGCCCAGCCACAAGTAAGTTTCTGAATATGTTTGCAGTGTTCTTGGGAGACTGCTCTCTGTAACACTAACAACATCAAGAAACAATTTTAAACAACACCTTTTACCTACCAACTACAGGTTGCTTTCCCTTAACAGGCAAGTGTTAATGAGAGGTGTTACATATATGCGTCTAGGTTGTAAGTGCGGTAGCACTGGAAGAATAATAATGAGGAAGGGTTCCCCCCACACAATCACTAATTGCAGAGAGGAGAGAGAGGATACTGGACTTATGCAAAATAGTCAATATGAAATTAAAATCAATTTTAGTTTGCCCATCTCCAAATTTACACATTCTTGGCAAACACATGGTTTTTAATTCACATCAATTTTTGTATTATTATTATTTGTTTTATTATTGAAACTGGACATAGTGCAGAAAATTATCTCAATATCTGACAAAATGTTAAGGCAGCTTTTCATGGTACTTCTTGATTAGCTGTGTCCAATTACCTTCAAAACAGATGGGTGGACCAATGGCATGATCCCCACTGGTTCAGTTTTTGGATGGCAGAAGTCAGAGTGGCAATAGGAAACACTTAAATACCATGGTATATGTAAAGTACAACAACCTGAAAATGAGAGAGAATAAGGAGGGTCACTAGCATCCTCAGAGTTCAAAATAATACTGACTCTCCCTCTTTTTCTGGCCCTTTCTCCTCAGCTACAGCACACAGAGGAAGCATTTCTATGGCAGATGACATATTGTTTCCCTTCCGAATTTTGCAAGTACAAGTTTTTGAGAGAGGTGTGATTGTTTCTCCATGTTTTAAACTGAAAAGGACAGTTCTCCTAAGATTTTACAGAGAGGCAACACTTGAGGGTGTACAATTTCTTGAGGTGAAATGAGAAAAATGTTTAAAGTGAAATTTCACACACACACCCAACCAATTTCAGGGTTTTCTCATTTGTCTCACCCACAGTTCCCTTGGTTCATCATGGATTCAATTTAGAAAGATTTACTTCTGAGATGGTGGGACAGGCTGTTATCAGAGATCTGAAAACCTGCATTAATTACAGATTTTTTTAATGAATGAAGGTTATATTGAATTGCAAGTTTTATATGTAGTGTGCAAAGATATCGCAATAGGCAAGATGCATTACAAAGTTTAGGATAACAGGTCCAAATGGGAGAGCTTTTTTCAGTGGAAAATTGACACTGCTCCAGTTTCTAAAATCAGACACTTATTAGCATTAGATGCAACTGAGGTGGCATTTCCATCTATCACCTGGTTGTTCTGATTCCTGCTACTCTGCAATAATACACAACACTCTTCCTCTGCTCTCTGCTTGTATTTGGAAGTTTGACTAGTTTGGAAAACCTTAGCATTACAATTCTGACAATCCCATTGAGCTTCATAAAAGAGACCATGTCTACACTCCATCTAAGAGGGTGCTTTCCAGCACTGATAGATATGCACTAGCTGTATCCTTATTCATACTGAGAAAATAGGCAATTGGCTAGTTATCTTAGGTGCCTGTATATGAATGCAAGAAGCCTGGGAAACAAGCAGGAAGAATTGGAAGTCCTGGCACAGTCAAGGAACTATGATGTGATTGCAATAACAGAGACTTGGTGGGGTAACTCACATGATTGGAGCATTGTCATGGATGGGTATAAACTGTTCAGGAAGGACAAGTGAGGGAGAAAAGGTGTAGGAGTTGCACTGTATGCAAGAGAGCAGTATGATTGTTCAGAGATCCAGTATGAAACTGGAGAAAAGCCTGTTAAGAGTCTTTGGGTTAAGTTTAGAGGTGAGAGCAACAAGGGTGATGTCGTGTTGGGCATCTACTATAGACCACCAGATCAAGAAGATGAGATAGACAAGGCTTTCTTCGGACAACTAACAGAAGTTTCCAGATCAGACTTTGGTTCTCACTGGGGACTTCAATCACCCTGACATCTTCTGGGAGAGCAATACAGCAGTGCCCACACAATCCAGGAAATTTTTGGAGAGTGCTGGGGACAACTTCCTGGTACAAGTGCTGGAGGAACCAACTAGGGGCCATATTCCTCTTGACCTGCTGGTCACAAACAGGGAAGAATTGTTAGGGGAAGTGGAGGTGGATGGCAATCTGGGCAGCAGTGACCATGAGATGGTCAAGTTCAGGATCCTGACAAAAGAAAGAAAGAAGAGCATTAGAATATGGACCCTGGACTTCAGAAAAGCAGACTTTGACTCCCTCAGGGATATGATGGGCAGGATCCCATGGGAGGCTAATATGAGAGGGAAAGGAGTCCAGGAAAGATGGCTGTATTTTAAAGGAGCCTTATTGAGGACACAGGTACAACTCTCCCAATGTGCAGAAAGAATAGTAAATATGGCAGGCGACCAGCTTGGCTTAACAGAAAAATCTTCGCTGAGCTTAAACACAAAAAGGAAGCTTACAAGAAGTGGAAATTTGGACAGATGACGAGGAAGGAGTATAAAATTATTGCTCGAGTATGCAGTGATGTAAATAGGAAGGCCAAAGCACAATTGGAGTTGCACCTAGCAAGGGATGTCAAGGGTAACAAGAAAGGTTTCTACAAGTATGTTAGCAACAAGAAGGTCAGGGAAAGTGTGGAACCCTTACTGAATGGGGGAGGCAATCTAGTGACAGATGATATGGAAAAAGCTGAAGTACTCAATGCTTTTTTTGCCATGGTCTTCACAGACAAGGTCAGTTCCCAGACCATTGCACTGGGCAGCACAGTATGGGGAGGAGATGAGGAACCCTCAGTGGTGAAAGAACAGATTAAGGACTATTTAGAAAAGCTGGACATGCACAAGTCCATAGGTCCGGATCTAATGCATCCAAGGGTGCTAAGAGAGTTGGCTGATGTGATTGCAGAGCCATTGGCCATTATCTTTGAAAATTTGTGGTGATTGTGGATGATTGGAAAAAAGGCAACTACAGAGCCCATCTTTAAAAAAGGGAAGAAAGAGAATCTGATAAACTACATACCAGTCAGCCTCACCTCAGTCCCTGGAAAAATCATGGAGGAGCTCTTCAAGGAATCCATTTTGAAGCACTTGGCAGAGAGGAAGGTGATCGGGAACAGTCAACATGGATTCACCAAGGGCAAGTCATGCCTGACCAACCTGATTGACTTCTATGATGAGATAACTGGCTCTGTGGATATGAGGAAAGCAGTGGATGTGATGTACCTTGACTTTAGCAAACCTTTTGATGCAGTCTCCCACAGTGTTCTTGCCAGCAATTTAAAAAGGTATGAATTGGATGAATGGACTATAAGGTGGATAGAAAACTGGCAAGATTGTCAGGCTTAACAGATAGTGATCAACAGCTCAATGTGTAGTTGGCAGCCGGTATCAAGCAGAGTGCCCCAGATGTCAGTCCTGGGGCAAGTTTTATTCAACATCTTCATTAATGATCTGAATGATGGGATGGATTGCACCCTCAGCAAATTTGTGGATAACACTAAGCTAGGGGGAGAGGTAGAGAAGCTGGGAGAATCATAGAATACCAGGGTTAGAAGGGACCTCAGGAGATCATCTAGTCCAACCCCCTGCTAAAGCAGGACCAATCCCCAATTAAATCACCCAACAGATTTTTGCCACATATGCCTAAATGGCCCCCTGAAGGACTGAATTTACAACCCTGAGTTTAACAGGCCAATGCTCAAACCACTGAGCTATCCCTCCCTCCCAAAAGAACATGTCAGGAGTGGGATAAAGTAGGGATAAGGTCCAGAGTGACCTAGACAAATTGGAGGATTGGGCCAAAAGAAATCTGATGAGGTTCAACAAGGACAAGTGCAGAGTCCTGCACTTAGGACAGTAGAATCCCATGCACTGCTACAGGCTGGGGACCAACTTCCTAAGCAGAAGTTCTGCAGAAAAGGACCTGGAGATTACAGTGGACGAGAAGCTGGATATGAGTCAACAGTGTGCCCTTGTTGCCAAGAAGGCTAACAGCATATTGGGCTGCATTAGTAGGAGCATTGCAAGCAGTTTGAGAGAAGTGATTAATCCCCTCTATTCAGCACTGGTGAGGCCACATCTCACATATTGTGTCCAGTTGTGGTTCCCCTACTACAGAAAAGATGTGGACAAATTGGAGAGAGTTCAGTGGAGAATAATGAAAATGATTAGGGGGCTGGGGCACATGACTTGTGAGGAGAGGCTGAGGGAACTGGGCTTATTTAGTCTGCAGAAGAGAAGAGTGAGGGGGGGATTTGATAGTAACCTTCAACTAACTGAAGGGGGGTTCCAAAGAGGATGGAGGGTAGGCTGTTCTCAGTTGTGGCAGATGACAGAACAAGAAGCAATGGTCTCAAGTTGCAGTGGGGGAGGTCTAGGTTGATATTAGGAAAAACTATTTCACTAGGCGGGTGGTGAAGCACTGGAATGGGTTACCTAGGGAGGTGGTGCAATCTCCATTCTTAAAGGGTTTTAAGGCCTGGCTTGACAAAGCCCTGACTGGAATGATTTATTTGGGGTTGGTCTTGCTTGAGCAGGGGATTGGACTAGATGACCTCCTGAGGTCTCTTCCAACCCTAATCTTCTATGATTCTATGATTCCAGTGCAGCTTAAAGCCAGGGCCAGATTTATAGGCAGGTGACACAGGCAACTGCCTGAGGTGCCAGGCTTGGGGGATGCCAGGCTCTGGGGCACCAGGATCAGGGTGCTAAGGTACAGTCAGGCTCAGCATGCAGTAAGGGTGGTGAAAACGTTCCTCACCTGGGGCACTATTTGGTCTAGGGCTGTCCTGCTTAAAGCAGCAGTGTAGCTGCAGAGTGGTGGCGCGGGCTTGCCATCTGAGTATCTAAGGTGACTAGGAAAGTTTGTACTCAGGCAGATAGTTCGAGCTGCCACCTGGGCTACCTCTGGCTGCACTGTTATTGTTAGCACGCTAGCTCGAGTGGAGTTAGGCCAGGTCTGCCTATCCACCCTGGGAAGCACATTCACAGCTGCAGTGTAGACATACTCTTACTTTCCCTGCAAACATTTGGTGAAGATACAAATAGACATTTCCATGCCAACCTGCTATTGCGGTGCTCAGAAACTGAATAATAAGAATCAGGGGGTAGCCGTGTTATCTGTACCTTTCACTCTATGCATCCGAAGAAGTGAGGTTTTTACTCACGAAAGCTTATGCCCAAATAAATCTGTTAGTCTTTAAGGTGCCACCAGACTCCTTGTTGTTTTTGAATAATAAGAAGGATCTTAAGTACAAAAGCCAAAAACAAAGGGGAGGGGGGAGAAGAATTAAACACTTTTTGTTATGACTAAGAGAGCTAAGGGAATGTTCTCCATTTTCTATATATTTTTTCAGACTTTTTATTCACAGTGGTTTTCAGTAAACACTGAATTTAAACTGCTAATAGGAGACCCTCCAGTCATCAGTTATTATAATGCTGTACATATACAGAGAAGCTTCCCCTTTTTGTCACTGTTCAGATCTCCCTCCCATGTAGCCATAAAGAAAGGCAGGGTTGTCGCAATCCTGCTAGGCCTGTTCATGAACCCCAGCTTGAGAACCTACGGTTTAAGGTTATGTTCTTAAGCTAATTGAAAGGGGGAGGGTCTTTTCATTTTCTCCAGTGGGCTTCAAGTAAAGTCCTAAATGATTAAGCATATTAGCAGGAATAAATGGAAATTAAGGGATTGTTTCCGGTTCTGCTATGCTATTGGAAGTCCGCTGAAATCAGTTCAGTAATATTGGTATAATACAGATGTAATGAAGTGGAGGACTGGGTCTTATGACATTGTTTATGTGGAGTACATAGCTCCGGATTTTTCTTATGACAATATTCTCCTGATTTCCTTTGTTTGGTTGCATTTTTCTGAAAAATCACAAACATTAATTTGTAGGCTAGGGCTCTCATTTATCATGGACAGTGATGGGTCTGATTCATGAATGGGAAAACAGGTGGATTTTTTTTATTTTGCTTTCATTGATATGCTAACATTGTTCTGCAGATACATTTTAATTTTTTGCATGAAAGCTTACATATAAAAAAAATTGGTGCACTAAAACCACCCTCTTGGAAGATCATTCTCCAAGTTCTTATGGATTCAGTGGTTCTCATGCATATAACAGGACCAGTATTCTGTCAGACTGGGTATTTCAAACCTCCTGTGGAGTCTATGTTTCAAAAGCCACCCCTACATTTGGAACTATTTATAATGCCTGAATTTCATTCTCAGCAAAGGACTAGACACTGAATGGATATGAAAATTGAGCACACTGGAGGTAGTTCTTAACCGGCTCATGGGTCAGGGCAAGGTGAAGAAGCTTATGCTGGCACTTTCCAGGCTGTACCTTTTCCAAGAAAAAATAAAGTCAGGATTTCTCTCTCTTAGGGATGTCAATCACCTTTCATGAGCATTGGACTCTATTAAAAAAACTACACATAAAGGAATAGCAGCTCATGAGCATGTAGATCTCAGCAAATGAGTAAGGAGGACATTTATATTATAGGACTTCCCTGTGCTTCGTCTTTTATTGTCCTTGTCACCACTCTCTTAGTGTTGCACTTTTGCTCCAGCCCTGCATAAGCAGCATTTCTGTGGAGACTGTCAATAACTCTTTTTGTACTTTATTTTTGTTTCCTAAAGTAGTCTGACAGCCCATTTGTTCAGAGCTAGGGAAGGCATTTTGTAACTCTGTGATTTACAAGGCAAGAAGAAGAAGAAGTGTCTTTCTCCTCCTTTATTTAAAATAATTAATTTTCTCTGGTTCACCTCTCTAGTTGACCCTCCTCAGGTTTTTTGTATGAGAGGTGACTCTGCAAAGCTATTGGACATTGTGAAAGTTAATGAAGATTTCTCAACCCTTCCTGCTCTTGGGGGACAATAAATATATGCACTGTTATGGTTAACAAATGTGCTCTCATGGGTACTAAGAATTTGATTGAATTTTTTTTAATTGGAAAATTAAATTAAGCAAAACTGCAGTCCCCAAAGGTAAAGGATTTGAAATGTTGGAATATGCCTGTCAAAACAGAGAAGCTAGATGATATAAGCATTCCCACAAAACAAACAAACATGTATAATTTGTTGTGGGTCTTATTTATACGAGTGAAACTCTGGAGTAACTCTGTTGAAGTCAGTGGATTTACTCAGGTGTTAGTGAAATCATAATCTGGTCCTGCCAGTGCATATTGTAACTACCGATATTTCTATTAATCATAAATGTTCAGTGATATTAAATGGACATTTTGCAATCATAATGCCTGTGAATTCCAGGCTATAATGAGTCTTCCAAACCAAGAGTATCAGAAAAGGAAAAAGTTCCTTAAAAAAAATAAAATAATTTTGAGGTAAAAACTGGACATTCTCTTCCAATCTAGTAATGAGTTACGGCACCTGGCATTCAGCAAAAACCTACACATGGTGTTATGTAATGGAAGCAATTTGTCAATCTTACAAAGCAGTTCTACTCTGAACAATGACTATAACAATGAAACCTTCTTACTCCACAGATGTGCTTGTTGTAGGTATTCAGAGTTATCTCTTCAGATATCAGTGATGGTGAGTTGTCACTCCTTTTAGCAGAGCTGCCCGGGGTGGGGGGACAAGTGGGGCAATTTGCCCCAGGCCCCCAGCCTTGCAGGGGCCCCCACGAGAATATAGTATTCTATGGTATTGCAACTTTTTTTATGGAAGGGGCCCCCGAAATTGCTTTGCCCCAGGCCCCCTGAATCCTCTGGGCGGCCCTGCCTTTTAGATCTTATCAGCACTGCTAAAAGGGAGTGAGCTGAATTCTAGTCCTTCTTGTGTGTCAGTTGTATTATTTGATAACTTTCCATGAATTATACCTGTGCAAACTCAGTGAAGACAGTAGGACTGCAGAGGTACCACTGAGGGTATAATTTGGTTAACAGAACATTTATTAGAGATGATATATAATTAAGAAAGAGCCCAGATTGGCCCTGAGATCTCAGGTTGAGTTTGCAGGGCTAGTACTTAGAAATGATATCCTAGGCTATTACTTGTCTTGACAACTGATAATCACTGGGAGACATGGGGCCTTAATCCAGGGCTGGCTCCAGCATTTCTGCCGCCCCAAGCAGTTCAGCGGCAGGTCCTTTGCTCCTAGAGGGAGTGAGGGATCTGCTGCCCCCAAGGGGCAGATTTCTCCTGGCCTCTATGTAAATGTGAAGTGACTATAGGTACGTCTATACTTACTTCCTGGTCTGGATGTAAGCAATCGATCTTCTGGGATCGATTTATCACGTCTTGTCTAGACGCGATAAATCGATCCCGGATCGATCCCGGAAGTGCTTGCCGTCGACGCCGGTACTCCAGCTCAGCGAGAGGAGTACGCGGCATCGACGGGGGAGCCTGCCTGCCGCGTCTGGACCCGCGGTAAGTTCGGACTAAGGTACTTCGAATTCAGCTACGTTAATAACGTAGCTGAATTTGCATACCTTAGTCCGAAGTGGGGGGTTAGTGTGGACCAGGCCTATGTGTGGGAAGCAGGGTGAGGAGAGAGTCATAAAGACCCTTCTGTCTCCTCTCTTTCCATGGCCCGTGTAAGAATCAGGGGGAACTGCATCCCTTTGCTCAGAGGAGTATAAAACCTGCTCAGTCCCTACTATCTTGTGGTGCCCCAGAACAGGTAGGGAAGAAATGGGGCCATGCCCTCCTGACCAAACCTCCCCATGGAATAGGAGTGGTGTACATAGGAAAGCAGGCTGCATCTTGCACTGCCCCTGAACCACAGGAAAGATTGTCTTGAAATCTGCCTATCTATTTAGAATGTCTCTCCCTGTTGCTCTCACTGAAGCAATATGACTCTTGACTATCACTGACTATTGGGTGTGCCTAGCAAGCATGATCTAGCCCTGAGAGCACGATGGTGAAATGCCCATCACACTGGTGAATAATTGCTCTGAAAGTATCCATATTGAAATCAGTACAACAACCTGCATGAGTAAGTGCCCACCAATGTGAATAGGTGTTCCACAGTTCTTCTGTTTCCCCTTTGCCTAGCTAGTTGGGGTTAGAGGTCGCTGGATCAGTCTTTTCCAGGCATGTCAGTCCAACACTTGTTTTATATCCAGTCCGTCCTCCTGTATACAATCTATCCACCATTTTATTGGCTATCCTCTTATTCTCTGCTAGTGAACTCTAGTCTCAAATGCCTCCCAAACAGGGTTCCCTTTATCCCATGCCATCTCAGCCTCTTCTCTTGCAGCTGCTCACAGACCTTGGTCTTACACCTGTTGATATCATTCCACAGGTGAGCCAGCTAGGTCATGCATTTTTCTGCCCTCAAGCATATAATTTCAATGGCTTCAAGTCTTCTCAAGAGCTTCTCTTTGGTCACCCATGTCTCTGATCTGTACAGACAAGCTGGTCTCTGCATGGCTTTATATAGTGGTCCTTTAGCCCAGGCATTCATTTATCTATTTATCAATCTATCCACTTTATCTATCGCCAGGCTTACCCCAGCACTCAGCAGCCTTACTTGCAGTTCTCTGTCAATTTCTACATTTGCAGCTAACAAGTCCCCAGGGTACTTAAATACAGAAGGCTGATTTAGGCTCTGGTCCTCAGTATTGATATTCATCTGTCTTGATTCTGTGCACATCACCCACATGACTTCAGTCTTTTCTTTACTCATTTTGAGGCCACAATTTGTTAGTTCCCTGTTCTAGGCATCAATCACCTGGCCCAGACCTTTCTCACAATCAGCCATTAACACAATATTGTCTGCACAGATCGACTTTGTACATCCTTTCATTTGGATTAGCTTACTTATTAAGGGGTTCCACAGTCATGTTCTTAATATAAGCAGATCATAAAATACCATTAATGATATTCCATAATCATCCATTTTTTTCGATAGCCAGGCATGCATTTCTAAATATTTCAAAAGAAGGTAATCTCAGAATGGTGCTTCCTGTAATCTGCTTTATTCTAATTCTGATTTATTCTACTCGGAGACAGAATAGAGCACTTTTACATGACACAAAGGCATCTTTTGCAGAAGATGGTATAGTTCAAGACTTTAACAAATACAAAATACATGGAAAAAATGTTTTAACCGAGGAGCTAATACTACATAATATGTTTTAAGAATTATTTTTTTCTATGAGCTGACAGAGTGGTCAGAGGAGCATGAGTCACAGGAAAATCTGACATTTTGAAATGAACTTGAATAATATTTACTAGAGGCTTATCTACCATATTATTATATTACACCCCATAAAGCAATAAAGAAAACAGGCCAGTAAAATGCTATATCTTGTTTGCTTTGAATTGCTTGATTCTGCTTTCTACAAAGAGGAACTAGTGAACTGGCTAAAAGGAAGGATGTGTGTTCACTGCCTTCTCTAGCCCAACCTTCTCTACCCCTAATCCAGCTAAAAGATACATTAAAAAATCTCAGACCTGCAGACTTTTACAGTAACATTACGTATTATTATTTTTTACTATTTATTAATTATTATTTTCAACAAGATAAGTAAGATTAACATGCAGAAGAGCCCTACTCACCTATTTGCAGACTGATAGGAGAGAGTAGTAGCTCTTCAGTTATTACTTTTCTGTTAGTTCTTTTGAAAATCTTATATCTTATATCTCCTATTCAAATGAAGAAACAGCAACGCTTTGGGAGGTTTAATCTTCCCATTCACTTTATATTGTTTTACAAGCTGGAAAGTAGAAATACTGAATTTTCTTCTTTTATATACCACATTTAGAATATTTCTTTCTCTCCCAAGCCCCAGTATGAATGCCTTTAAAGTCCTTGCTTCCTTTAGACCTGTCTTTGCTTATAAAATATACCAGACTTGTGTGGAGCTCTCAGTTCTGTCTCTCAGTCTCTCTCTCGCTCTCTTATTTACTGTCTCTGTTTTCAGCTAGGTGCTATATACGCATATGACTGTTACCAGATGCTACGCACAGACCTTCTCATGATGCCTCACATTATCTTAAAGGCTTTTGTCCTGACCTGTCTCATTGACGTTCCCATTCATAGCACCATAGTAGCATTAGCATTGATGGAGGCAGTGAGGAAGCAGGTCTTCTTATAATGAATAAAAATAGATAATAAAATTCCCCATTCTCTACGACTCTACAGTGAACAGTCAGAAATGACATTGACAATATTTCTTCTTATGGTTTGACTCTATTGTTTAGAGAGTTAGAGCCTGATCCAACACCTATTGGAATCAATGGAAGGACTCTCCACAACTTCAATGGGGTTTGGAACAGGCCCTTAGAGAAATGGAAAGGCTGATAATCTTGTTGGCCATGTAAAGACCAAAAGGAAGGTCCTTCTAGAAAACAATCTGTTAGAATGTCCTTTCTCTTCATTATATTGACAGTCACATATGGACAATTGCTTCTGATTCAACAAAGTTTCTAATATAGTCTGGGGGGGAAATGTGATGGTTTCAAGTGATTTATTTAGTGTTTTCTTTTTCTTAGTGTTATGCAATAATTCATTTCTGTTCTTTGAGTACTTATGCATCTTACAGTATGTGAAACATCACACTATGTTCATGAGTCACCAGGTGTGTACATCGTGAGTTACAAAAACTGGTTTGTAAAACTTTGAATTACTGTGAAAGTATTTATTTTCAGTTGACACCAGGAACATTTCCCATCTCAAAAAATGTGTCCATGTTCTAGTTATTTTGCCCACCAACAGTATCCTGTTGGAAGTGCTTAAAGATAATATTTTAAAACAGAGAAAACATACCTTCAGTTTACTTTCTCTTAAACCACTCCAGAGTGTTGCTGTATATAAAAGTGGATTTTGTGGTAGCGTTTAAGAGGGGTTGTTGATTTGACATTGAAAATATGTGAAGTCCTTTGTTTTCCTTTTCTAATACTTGAGGAAGTATGAAATCTAACCATACAATGGACACTTATATAATGCTGTATAAAAGCACATTTTGCGTGACTTGCCTGCCAGTAATAACAATGAACACAGTGTAGGGTTCTACTAACTTATATTAGTATTTATCGTTATATCTGATAGCTATAGCCTGACTGATTTTACAGAGCTGTGTAGCATATTTTTGTCGAGACCTGTGCTGCTCATAATAAGTATTATCATTTGTGATTATACTTTCTCAGGATTATCTCAAGGAAGAGAGCAGTTGGAGAAACTATTGCCTCATCAATGTGCATGAATGCCATTAACATGAATATACATTATCCACAGTACTATGCATGTGTTGAGGGGAGAATTCTGTAAATCCAGTGAAGAGATACTCAATGTGAATAAGGATGTAGAGTAAGTCCCTATGTTAAATAAGACTTGACTGAGGATAAGAATAAATTCTGCCCTCAGTTACTCTTGTAATTACTGCAGATTTTTCCTGGAGGCACTTGAGTTAGAATGTGAGTTTCTTAGGACAGGGATTGTGCCTGGTATTGTACTTTTGGAGCAGCTAGCATGTTATGAGTGCTACAGAACCAAATAGACTCATAGAATGTCAGGGTTGGAAGGGACCTCAGGAGGTCACCTAGTCCAACCCCCTGGTCAAAGCAGGACTAATCCCCAGACATATTTTTGCCCCAGATCCCTAAATGCCCCCCCTCAAGGATTGAACTCACAACCCTGGGTTTAGCAGGCCAATGCTTAAACCACTGAGCTATTCTCTCCCCCCCCCCCAATGAATCTCTTTAAAATTACATTATATGGAGATATATCTATCTCATAGAACTGGAAGAGACCTTGAAAGGTCATAGAATACTAGGGTTGGAAGGAACCTCAGGAAGTTATCTACTCCACCCCCCTGCTCAAAGCAGGACCAATCCCCAGACAGATTTTTACCCCACTTCCCTAAATGGGCCCCTCAAAGATTGAACTCACAACCCTAGGGTTAGTAGGCCAATGCTCAAACCATTGAGTCAAGTCCAGTCCCCTGCCTTCACAGTAGGACCAAATACCATCCTGACAGGACCAAATACCATGCCATATTTAATAATTGAATTATTTAATGTTACTCTGGATTTTCATTGGTACAATTAAGACTCCAGTTTGGTACCAGGAGTTTGAGAATCTCAGAAAAAGCTCTTTTTTCACCCACCCCACTATAATTTGTCTTGCTCCCACTTTGGAGTTTTGATTCCTCCCAACACAAGAGGCACCCAGGCCTGCTCGAGTCCACTCCAGTAAGTGGCTGAGGTCAGCAATCAGCTATATTCTTGATCAGCCCTGCTGATCTGACTCTTTTTCACTGGTGGGCCTGGGACTCTCCTAACATTGGGGATTCTGACTAATCCACCCCAGCTGTTAAATACAGTTTTTGTATTATATCTGTATTTATAATTAAAGGGAGATTTGTACAGGTTAAAATCAGAGATAAATTATGTTTTCAAATTTGCATTTGCAAAAAAATGATATAGACCCTTTGTAAGTGGAGCAAAGACACTTTGGTGTGAGGGGTGAACATCTTGAGATAAGAATGGAGCGTTAGGAAACATACTGCTGGGGTTGGGGGAGAGGAAATAAAGTTACTGCAAATGCCTACCAGTGAAATGGTTAATACTCACCATCTCTGAGCACCTTAGTTCAGCCAAAAGAATTAATGAAACATCCGTGGAGCATATGAGAGATATTTGAAGTGCCAATCAAGGTGCTGTTTACTGATCCACCCACTCTGTTAAAGTCCTGCTGTCTGGAACATATTGGAAGGTTTTTCATTTGCCTGAGCTGACAGATACAGATTGTGACAAGCCTCATATGGGGACTCCAGCCTGGAGGGATAGCTTTGAAGAGAACTGAGGAATGAGGAATTAATGGTGGAAAATGTCACAAATTACCAGCCTACTCACCCACAACTTCTTTCATTTTTGCTCATAGTTTCAGATAATTTCTATATAGAATTTCTATATATTCATACACACACCACATACACAGAAGAGAATATATATGCGTACAATCTACATATGTATCACACACACACATATACATATACACATTCTTATACATGCTTTATGCCAGTGCAACTCAACTAATTTAAATGGTTATTCTGGATTTACATGCTTTGTTTTCACATTAAGATATGCAATATAAATATATCAGTTTTTAAGATAAATGTGCATTTTTATTCTGAAGATACTATTTCAGACAGTCCAAACTCTGTAGTCTTCCTTCAGCTTCTCATGATTATTTTCACTGTTCTATAAAACTGGGCCAGATTCTCAGCTGATTTCATTGACATCAATAGAGCTAGGTGTAAGTTGACTTACATCAACTGAGAATTTGTCCCCGTGATTTCTTAATATACCCTGCCCCCCCACAAAAATGACAACTATTGAGTAAGTTGAATAATATGCAGAATTTTGTCATGGCTTTAATAAAAGTCCTTCTGCCAAAGTAGGTAATAGAATGGCTCCAATTTTCATTCAGAAGTTTTCCTTTTGACAGAAACTTGAATTCTTATTTAAGTTAAGCTCCCCATGAAATTCCACTGCATTTTTGCTTGAACAAAGACTGCAGGAGTCCATATTGTGTTTTGCAGTTACACAACACTATTGAATTGAACTTTTCAGCAACAAATAGTTAATATTGAAATTGGCAAGATTCCAGAAACTTTCATTATTGTTGAGATAAAGCATGACAACTCAGGGTTCACCAGTCACACTACATTATAAATGTTAGCCTTTCGTTTGCCAAAAAAAAAAGAGCTGTGTATTTCATTCTAATCACCTACCTACATTACAGAATAACTTTAGCTCTGACCTTCAAGCATACATGAAAATTATTTACACATCTTTTTTCACAGGAGATAGGCTGCCTAAGCAGAGTGTCACTAGCAAAATAATAATAAAGAGGCTTCTTTGGGTGTGTGGTGGAACAGAGGCTAGGCAAGATGAAAATGTATAGTATTTTTAAATGAACACATGTTTTGACCTCATAAGGACAGAGTTTGTGTTAATTAGACATTTGCCAAATTCAGAATTATCTGCTGCCTGTCAGAAAACACCTGCAACTAAAAATACTTTTTTTTTCTGACTGTGGTAGGTGTTAGAAACAGGGAGTTGATGGAAGTAGCACAGGACTGAAAGCTACAATCTGCTACCTGCAGACCCTCAATACATTAGTTATCTCCTCTGCATATAGACGAGCATGTACCTTGTTCTGGAGATATTTCCTGAGGAGGTACTAGCCTCGTTGCCGTGGATAAAACATTAGCAGTTATGTCACATGAGCATTCTTCTGACACTCATTACCGCTGCCAGCTTTTCGCAGACAGTAAGCCTGAATGCAGGTGGCAATATTCACCACTTCCTTTTTCTTTTACAATGCATTCCATATTAAAGTAGTTACCTGCATTCAGTGCTGATTTGGTTTAACTTATTTTTTGGGAGCCAGTAAAGGAGACTGCAGAAAAGCTAATGTCCCTATAAGAAAGCAGTATTTTAATTATCAATGGGGAGGTGTATCCAAGTAGCTAGAGTGCATGACTACATTTCTGTTGTTTTAGGTTCTATCCCTAGCTTTGCCACAAAGGCCTTTTCTGCATAACAGTGTTGCACCAGTTTAACTTCAATCAGTTTTTAAATATCCTCTGTCCTTTCCATTCCCACCTGTACCACGATCCTCTCCCCTGTGTAATTTATCCCTTGTGTTTGCGTCCAACCATTGCCAACCAAACCTGTAGAGTTCATTCCGTAGAGTATGCACAGTGTATTTAAGATCCTCATCTGAAATATGCTAAATAAATTCAAAGTATTTTTGTACATAAGTGAATTCATTCATTTAAATTTAAATATTGGAGACACTATAGCAGAATATTTGGAAGTATTTTTATAGAAAATGAAAATACTTAAGCTTCCCATAGTGATAACCCCTTGGGCCTGCACTGTGCATATATCATAGTTTAGACAATGGGACAGATCTGTCAATTCAGCTCTCTTTCTAGATCCTCACATCCGTGCCGTGATTAAATGTTGCTGTTTTTAACTTCAGAACATCTGTGAGTTATGACCTTTCTTTTCAGTCCTTACAGCTAAAACTCTCATTCTAAGCCCTTTTTATCTCACATTTTTGACTACTCAACCGCCTCCTTTCCAGGCTTGAAAAATCTAGCTTGCTTTATTTATATCTTCACCACACCAACACCAAATACTCATCTTTGCATTTGAGGTTCTTCACAGCCTATCACTTTCCTACTTATCGTCACTTAGATGATATTGAGATGTCAACGCCTGCCTCCACTCTTCCAGCAATGTCAACCTTCATTGCCAATTTGATACATTTTTGAACAAGCATCTTTATACTTTCTCCCATGTTGCTCCACAAGCTTGGGAGGAACTCCCCATAAACATCCATAAATCTCCTCATTGTGCTTCTTTAAATCCCTCTGCAATGAAGTATACTGGCAGTGGTGCTGGAACAATTTGTATAGTGGGGGTGCTGAAAGCCACTGAACAGCACTGTAACCCCTGTATATGGTGGAAATCACTTCAAGTCGGGGGTGCTGCTGCACCCTCAGCATCCCTACTTCCAGCAGCCATGTGTACTGGCCTTTTAAGAGTAGAGGGGAAAAGATGACTTCATTCCAGGGAGTTGGAATGAATAAAGGCCCAGGAAATGGACAGGTAATGGAAGAGAGGAAAGGATCCCTGGAAATTAGGAGTTGGCTGTGGGTAAAAATCCAGAACATTGTTTCTTTAAGGGTCTGGGATTAGAAGCCCTGTAGTGTAGGGTGGGCAGGACTAGCCTCTCTTTTAGCCAATTGGAAGGAGGAGTTTGCTGGAGGAGGGAAGTATATAGACTGCCTTCTCCCTTAGAACAAAAGAGCCACTGATTAGAGAAGGAAGTCAGCTCCAACCAAAGAGGGTGCTTTGGGTGGAGCAGATGGGGACAGAGGAAGAGCTCCATATGTGGCAGAAGAACCAGGTCTGAGTATGAACTTTTGTGTTATGATTACAGATTTTAATCTGTGGAACCTCTGAACATTAATTGAACCATTTTGCTATTAAACCAGCTTGGGGTGGGGGTGCTGTTAGCCATAAGAGAGACTGTGTGGAGTACATAAGGAGCCTGCAAGAGGTAGCTAACAAGGGCAGGGTGCCTGCAAAGTGAGCTCTGGCCACGAGGGAGTGCTCTGTAAGTGTCTACCCCACTGCACCCTCTCATCTGCAGCAAAGCCCCCAAAAACTCAACACTGGTAGCAACTAGTGTGCTGTAATGGCTGCTTCTAATGTTGATTTGTTTTCTCTCAGTTACCTTGTGCTCCTGTTGTCTCTTATCTTATTTTTAAATTTTAAGCTCTTCAGGACAAGGACTATCTTCTATATATTTGTATGGTGTCTACCACAACAGGCTACTGGTACATGACTGAGACTCCTTCATGATATGTCTATTACATCAGCATAGTCTCATTAACTTCAAGGAAGCTAAGCCAACTCTCATCAGATGAGGGTCTGGCACTATACTTTTTTACATTATGTGTTAGACAGATAATCAAATACCCAAATACATTAAGAGAAATGTGTTTATTGAGTTTTCACCTCACACTATAAAATCTTTTTTTGGAGCTTGTATAGAGCAAGGCATTTCACTCAAAACTCACCCCACACTCACTTGCAACTCAACCTGGGTTTGCGTTTTTCTCCCCAAAAGGTTTGCAAATGGTTTTCATGGAAGATAGGTAAATTTGTGTTTCATAATGAAACTCGAGAAAACACTAGTTTAGCATTCAGGACTCAAGAGAAGTAACAAGATGACTTACAGCAGTGTAACTGAGATCAGAATTTTCCGTATGCTTTATAAAAATGGACTATACACTTCTACATTTTCCTAGTAGGATGCCCCCAAATTGTACAAACTAGACTGAACTAGATTTGTCTGCCTTTCAACTGTATTTAGAACTCATGGGGCTTTGCAGTGTAATCCCCAGTATAACAGCCTTAATCCTTCGCTCATTGACCTCATCCCCCACAGAGAGGAGCTAGTTGCAAGTTAGATAAAAAGCTTGACCCTGAAGATAATGGGAAAAATTTTGTTATCATTCACACTGGTGTAAATACAGAGTTACTCACTGAACTCAGTGGAATTGCATAAATGGAAATGGTAGCAAAAGATGGCCCTTTAAATGCAGAAAACACTGAGATATGCTGTTAAAACTAATTCTTCCAGGGCAGAAACTCCTGGCAAAGCCAGAATGTAGACAGTGGTGCTGCAAACACTTAGAAATATTCTTCGTTTTACTCACAGGACCAGTCCAGTGGAATACTCAAATGTTTAAAGTTAGGCACATGTATAAACGTTTGCAGACTCAGGGTCACAGACTGTACTGGGAACCATGGGACAGCATTCTAGACACCTAAGTAGGTGGGGGAAAGAAAGGAAAGGGAAGGAAAAATCATAGTCAGTGTAGCCACTGTTAAGCAGCTGAAAAAATCTGAGAGAAATGAACTGCACTAGGGAGAAATAATGGAAATTGGTGAGAGCCCTGTCTAAGTCTTCCCCTTTTGTATATCCCAACATGAGAAGTGGAACATAATGGGCCAAAACTGCAGTTGTAGAAGTGCTCTCAGGAAAGCAATTTCAGGAAGGTAATTTCTGTTGCTTCTAGTGGGGACTAGGTTGGCTAATGTTAAACAAAATTCTCCTCAGTGCCCAACAGTAATTAACTAGCTAAAATGCTGTTTCATGTTATTGTAATTGGAAGAGAATCATTGACGGTAACTTTGCTGGTCTATAATTGGAAAAAAACAACTGCTCTTTAGTGTTGCTTTATGTAGTATAATGCATTTGTCATTTCTTATTAGTCTATTTGAAACTCCTTTGAGTAGTCATAGAAGAAAAAGTTTCTGCTCAAAGCTCAGTGTTTCTAATTAATCCCATAACAAGGCTCAGACATTTTTGCTATGAAGCTTTTCTCAGAGCCTAAAAGTGATTGTTTTTCATTTCATGTTGTACTTCATAGACCAGATAGGCAGAAGCCTGCATTGGACATGTGTGGAGTTTCACTACCATAAGGGGAACTCTGGGAGACACTTTGTCTCAAGAGGCACAGTCCCTCCTGGGGACTATATTATATATTATCGTTTGGGACACTGTACTTTGCTTCTTCTTGGTCTGGCAGCAGCAAAGAGGACAATACAGACGTGATCATGGTCTCATCTCCCCCTGACCTCTTTTGGGGAGGCTTGCACCTTGGAGGCCTTAAAAACATTCAATCCTTGCATCGGCTGATCCCCAACTGGTGTAAGTTAATGTAGTTTTATTCACTTCAGTGGGGCTACACCAATTTATGTGAGCTAAGGGTCTGTTTCTCTTGAGTGTAGGGACTATGTCTATACCTGCACTACAAGCTAGTGTTGCGATTCCCAGCTCATGTACACATATCACACAAGTTTGAGAGCTAGTGTGAAGATAAATGGTAGTGTAACTACGTTAGCACTGGCACTCAGTACATACCCAGGGGGTTCAAGTGGGTTTGTACTCAGTATGGCTAAGACATCCTTCCGCTTCTGCCCATGCTACTATTGCTACTCTACCATTTATACTCACGCTAGTGCTCATTGAGCTAGTGTGACTGTAACCCACACACCTGTGGCACCGAAACCACTTAGAGAGAGAGAGTAATGAGTCTGCTATACCGCCTTAGCTATAGGCCATGTGGCTTTTAGCTCATGCAGTAGAAGCTCATGCATTTAGCTCCAGAGGTTCCCAGGTTCAATCCTGCCCACCAACGACTGGGGTCTGTTGGTGTTACACGAGCACACATACATGAGCTGGGAATCACATCCCTATTTTATAGTATAGATGTAGCCTATGATTCTGTGTGGCCTTAGTGCAGGGTTTCAAAGTAAGTGTGTGGAGGATAAGTCTCCTTGTGCTCTCTAGCCCTGTAGTCCCACTCAAGGAGCAAGAACAACCTGTCCCATAATTGTAGGGCAAAGCATTAGATTGCCAATGTGTATTACTGGGCTTTTCTAAAATTCAACAAACATAATATGAGTCATTATTCTGAACTTGAAATCTTCTTTCTTAGGAAAAAAACAAGCAAATGGTTTAAATAAATATATCTCATTGAAAGGTGTTAGGATGTCTTAAAGGTCAAAAAATAAAAGTAATATTCCAGCTATCAAGCTGGCCCTGTCTCCAAAGTATTTACTTAGGACTTCTGAAGTTGTCATATCCACTGCAAGCATAACATCTTGCAAGGGGAATATTAACAAAGGAAAATGGGTCTGTCCAGAATGCAGAAGGGGGAATGTGTGTGGAGAAGCATGGGAATTGTGTCTTTGGCATGATTCTATGCTTACCTAGACCACTTTAAATCAGGAGTAGCTCCAATACAGTCAGTGGATTAATGTAAAATCAGTGTGAGATCAGAATCAGGCCCTTTCTGTCAGTTAGACATCAGATATCTGAATTCAGGAGGAAGACAAAAAGCTTACATATTTAAAAAGAAACAGTTACAGTAGTGGTAAGGGCGGGGGGGTGGGAGGACAACTCAAGTTTGGTTTGAGTACTGTTTATTTATTAATTTAGCTAAATGGCGTTGACTACCCATGCAGTGATTTTCCTATTGTGCTTATAATTTCAACACCTCTGCACCTTGTAACCTCTCATGAGGTCATATAAATATGGCGGTCATTTTTCTCCTCTTGTTTGAATGTCATATATTTGGGGCTCACTATCAAACACGGGGATGGCTTGTCATTTGAAGATAAGTTGCTAAATCCCACCGATAACAGTATAGCTGTGAGCTACACTGTAGACATGTGCTGTGACCTTTAGCAGTCTGAAGTTTCCAAGATTCTGTTATGCATGTAAGATGTTTAGAAAGACTTCCATCATCGGAGATTTGGGTAGAAATGGAAAGACACTAAGAGGGATGGAAGGGTAAGAGTTAGATTCAAGAGGAAGAAACTGGGGATAGGAAAGAACAGTAAGGAGATGACAAAGGGATACTTGCTGTTGTGGAAGAAAACCAGTCCTCACTCTGTGTTTGTTAGCAACAAGTTCAGAGACAGTTTTATTGCGAGCAATTGTAAGGGAAGCTTTCAGACAGGGAGGACCCCTGACTTTAGGCAGATCTTCATTCTACAAGCAATATAAGGCAAGGATTTATACCTTCCCATTACATACATCAACGGCTAACGGTTATCCTTTGTTATAACCGGTTATACAAACTCCCTCCAGACTCTACCTTATCTCAAAATTTCTGCTTAAATTAGCATTCCATTCTTATCAGCTAGAAGCAAGGCGAGAATTCTGCATCTCTAATAACTCTCGAGTTGTTAGGGTTAGGGCTAGGGCTACCTTTCACTCTATCATTAAGCTGACTAAACCATTTACCCTGCTTTTAATTCTGCTTCCACACTGTTTTCTCCCATCCTGCCCTTTAATGTAAAGCAATGATACTCAGATTGAGGCTTGAGAGCCTCAAGTTGCTCTTTAATGTATCTCCTAAAGCTCTTTGCAGCACATGATGATAAAACATTGTGTGATTTAATTATTAACCAGTCTAAGTTATTAACCAATCAAGATGCTTTTACTATGTTATTAACCAATTGTAGTTGCCAAAATAATAATACTTGATCAGTCATTTTGCTGTGAGAATTATATATATATAAATATTCCCCTATCATACTGTTTAAATATGAATAGATAGTACTATAACAAATGAAACAATGAATTCACACTACTGTGGCTCTTTTGGGTAACGTTGATTGCTAATTAAGCTCCTGAACCACTGAGGTCTGAGTATCACTACTCTAAAGCAGCCCACTTGATAACTCTGAATGATGGAGAAGGTAGAAGAGGAAAGAAGGTGTCAATTTTTCTTCTAACTTACCTCCAACATCCCTTATCTGATACAAAAACACTTAATAGTGTGTCAAAGGATGAAGGCAGAATTCTATTTTCATAAGATACTGCTGTCCCAGCTGAAAGAAATGACATGATGCCACAAGACTGTATTAATATAGTTTGAGTTCTTCTTGTAAGGAAGCACCAATCAACCACCACCACTAAACCCCCCTATTTGCAGAATTCTATAAGGACCAATTTTCTGAGTCTGTTCAACATCTACTAGCAACCATTAAGAGAACTGTTGGACTGAATATTTACAACCACAGTTGGTTAGTTCAGTCTGCAGCTTTAGACCTCCCATATTTGAGTCCATGGGTAATGAATTCCACAATCTATGGCTGGCTGGGATTTCATCCCTCCTGTAGAATGATGAGTTATACACAACTTTGTTAACTCCCAACTGGATTACAATACAACTGGATTGTAATGCAATCTACCTGAGAATGAATCTGTCAGCTTTCTGGAAATTTATATTAGTCAAAAAGAGCAACATGCATCCTCCACAATACAAAGTACAGTGAGCAAATCAGACCTGCCCTCTACTCACAACACTGACATCCTATAGTATATCATGTCATATTTAAAGTTTCACTCCTAATCTTCAAGGTGCTTAATAATCTTGGCCTAGAATTCCTAAAAAGTCACTTAAATTCCAAGACAAGGATTGCTGTTAACAGCTCTGCTTATCGGGCACAATGGAGCTGTCTACCACAGGAGGTAAAGCTTGTCCCTCCAGATGACAGTTTTCTTAAGGGCCACTGAATGACACTGGAACAGACTCCCACAGAATCTAACAATCTTCACAAACCACCTCCCATTCCAAGCGTAAGGCACATTTTTAAATCTTGCCTTCAGTAACAAAAACACATAACGTAGTATGTGTTAAAAAATGTAAAATTTACATGCAATTTTCTCCGCAGGACAGGACAAGAAAGAAGAAAAAATCCACACATGATAGATGCTGGTCACGTTGCTTAACGCACTACTAGAAATTCAGAAAGTGCTCTGATACTATGTTGATAGTCACAGCGTAAGAACATAAATTGAACAGTAGTATAGCAGAGCTTGTGCTCCACTAAAGTTAATGTGGTAAGCACTTTCTGTTTAAAGGATTACTGTTCTCAGTGCTCTAAAATCTGCATTATTATGTAGATTTTCTTGAAATGTATTGTGCCTCTTTGGTGGTAGTAGTAGTAGTCTAAATCTGAGCAAGGGGTTCCTGAGATAAACCCCACCCACCAAAAAATCAGCATTTTACAACACAACAGGTTGTTATGCTTTTTTTTTTTTTCCACATGTGGGGATCACAGTATGTCTCTGTCTCCCAACTGATCTCACTCTTTCAACATTTATCTCAGCTACTGCATGGCACCCACTCCCCCTTTGGGAAACAATATTGAAAATGTTATGGAAGAGATTGGAGCTCTAGAATGGCATGTGCCAAAGGCTGAAATGCACATGTATAGCAAGACTTGGGATTATAGGCTTGTTGTTGCAACAATTTGGTGGCTCCAGGGGACATGCTGTAGCCATTGATCATGATCTACATGGAGGCATTCTAAGTGTGAACACTATCTTTGGCAAAAATCTGAGAATGGCCTTCAGGCATATTGCTACTATCTGCCTCTGTCAAGATGTTTTTATTTTTTCTTTCTTTTGTTTTCATGTTTTTCTTTGGGGAAATGAACGTTACTAATTTGTTCAGCTAATTTGTTTTGTCTAACTATTTTCTGAAAGATAATAAATTACACATGCTATACACAGAAATGTAAAAATGATTGCTGGGCATGTTGCTCCTTTTCCACCTGGAGGATTATTATAGCAGAGTGCAAGCACTGACTAATCAATTAGCACTGGTTAAGTAGAGTGAAGGTGAAATGCAGTTAGGATAATGTAATCATGTTTCCTGAACAATGGACTTGAGTATGCTTAAGACCAAAGCATTCCTGATGTACAGTCCTGCTAATATGAGATATTCATATCAATTTTAGATTCTTATAATGTTTTAGGTGCTGAGCTCAGGAATATGGGGATCAGAGCTATAAGAGTGAATGTGAGAGTGTGGAAGCAGGACTGGAAGTGTGGTGCTTGGGAAAATGCAGGGAGGAGAGGATGGTTTGGGGGAAGGAGAAATAGGTAGTAACAGAGGAAAGTGACTTAGTTTGATAATGGCAGGGTATTATGGGGAAGGGGATCAATGGCGATGGGTGTTAGGGAAGGGGGCTTGAGGGGACTCAGGCCATTTGAGGGGACCAATTGCCCAGGCCAAAAAGAGGCAATAATAGAACAATATCTGGCTTGCATTTAGTTAAGGCAAGGAATCATATGGATAAACCAGTGGAGAAAATAGGGTACTTTCTCTGAAAAGACTTTTCAAAAGTATAACCAGACCCAAAATGATAAGGAGAAAATAAAGGTTTTTGCAAACCCCAAATGTTTTGAGGTTCTCTCAGCCCAGTATCTGCCAGTCATTAGAATTGATCTCTGAGCCCGTAGTTAATAATTTAATGTTCTTTAAAAAAAGGTAAAATTACGATTCCTTGGCTCTCAAGACATTACAAAGAATGCAATGCACCCATCAAGGTCTTAGTTTCATTTAATCATCCCTTATGTATATAATGTCATATGTTCCTTTCTGATGATGTTGATTAGTAATTAAAGACATCTGAACTAACACTCAGATACCCATAGGGATGCAAATGTATGACTGCACATTAGTTTAGGCAAAGGTTTGAGTATGTAATTTATTTATGAACTAATGAATTAATTCATGAGAATCTGGAGTTAGGGGATTAGGGTTTTTAACTATATAATTCTTGCTTGGGAAATGTATAGTTTAGTAGTTTTAGCCAGCTGGTGATTAAAACACTCAGTCTGAAGCCAGATTGGTTTGCTTGTTTGCTCCCATGCCCCTCTGAGCCAAATGTGAGGTATTGCCATCAGCCTGTCATAATGTATCTGTTTGTGAGGATTTACACAGCCCTTTGAAAATGCTCTCAAATTTACCCCAAGTAAACTTTCTTTCTCTTCTTCAGGTTAGCTGTTTGCCTTATATTTGTTTGATCAATACTTGAAAAAAACACTGGTAACAAAATTGTTGAAAACAATTAATACATCATTAAATAAATAATGCATATCAAGTGTGTTTTTACTGAATGCAATATTTTTTTGCACCAAAAACACTATAGATAAAAAAAAGTGAGCCTCACCTGTTGTCAAGTGCATTGAGTTTCTTTCACTTACAGGGACACAAGACATGCGTAGATGTCATTCTGTAAACACATGGGGCATCCTGTTAGAAAATCACAATAAAACAAATACCACAGGGTGTGAGTAGGTGCTGAGATCCCAGGTTCATTATAGGAACAAGTTTTGCCTTAAGATCAAGATTCCCTTTTAACACTCCACTTAAAACACAAGTAAATTAAAAGACAATGAGAAAAGAATCAACTGGACCTCATCCATCCTATCTCTTTAATTTTTTTTTTTCTTTTCTGAGAGTGATTGGCAGATAAAGAGATTGGCAAGAACTTGCTAGACTGATCGTACAACAAGAATTAACTAGGATAATGCAGTTGGTGAGAGAAATGCTTTAGCCAGAAAAATACCTCTGAAACAAGATTGGGGGCGGGGTGGGGGGAATATTCCTGAATTTGGAAGCAGAGTTCTGTAAAATCTGGAGAAAAGATGGTCTGAAGCTGATTACTGCAAAGAGAATTAAATCAACTAGATTCTTCCAACATATATATATATAAGCCTCCATCTACTGTGATGGAAGTGTCTGGAGAAGAGAGAAATTATTTTCCTCCATGATTCTAGCATTACGTTGCAAATGTTAATTGAAATACAGGGACTGATCCCTCTCCTAATAAAATAACTGAGAAAACAAGCAAGTGGAAATAGGTTAGCAGGAATTAAATTATTGCGGGGGCAGGGGGGAGGAGGGAGTGTGATATGTGGGAGTAGGACTTTTGAAGAAATTTTTGAAAAGAGAACAAAATACTGTGACTACTGAGAGAGCCACAATTATATAGTTATATTAATGAAAATTATGTACTGTTTTGATGCCTAGGAGTGTCCAGAAGTAACTGTTGGACCTAAAATATAAAAAATGGTCAACCTACTAGAAAGGGCAAATAAAGAGATTTCATAAGAGAAGAAGCAATAAAGTTAGAAGGGCATATTGGTTGCTATTGTGTTGTATGTGGCCTTTTGCTGCTCACTCAGTGACTGCTGGCATTTTCATACATGAGGAGGAAGTATGTTTTCCACCTTGTTGTCACCCTTCCTATAGCGTCCTGAAATATGACACTGTTTTCTGTTAAGATATCTAAGGAAATTAGATGAAAAGGAGAATATTTTAAAGATGATCGTTAAAAGAACCAATAGAATTTAATATGTGAATTCTTGAAAATCTCATACAAAGGGTTAATAATCCTCCTAATAAAGACAAATCTGATATGTATTTCCAGAAAACAATTTTACTAGGCATACAGTTATAGAAATTTGCAATGGCCAGGCTCATTATTTGAGAAAAAGGTGAGAAACACATTGTGTGCTGTTCACAAGGAACATGTATTCATTTGCTGAATTTTCCTGGTCAATGAATTGAAAAATGTGGTGCTAGACACAAAGGAGGTGAACAAATTAGTAATAGATATCTGAAGATTTTATTCCAAAGTATCTGGTATCCCAAAAAAAAGGGGGGTGGGGATTTGTTAGTTCAGTTGATGACTGGAGAGAGTCCAGCGGAGGGCAACAAAAATGATCAGGGGGCTGGAGCACATGACTTACAGGGAGAGGCTGAGGGAACTGGGCTCGTTTAGTCTTCAGAAGAGAAGAGTGAGAGGTGATTTGATAGCAGCCTTCAACTACTTGAAGGGGGGTTCCAAAGAGGATGGAGCTTGGCTCAGTTTTCAGTGATGGCAGATGACAGAACAAGGAGCAATGGTCTCAAGTTGCAGTGGGGGAGGTCTAGGCTGGTTATTAGGAAACACTATTTCACTAGGAGGGTGGTGAAGCACTGGAATGGGTTACCTAGGGAGGTGGTGGAATCTTCATCCTTAGAGCTTTTTAAGGCCCAGCTTGACAAAGCCCTGACTGGGGTGATTTAGTTATTGTTTGTCCTGCTTTGAGCAGGGTGTTGGACTCGATGACCTCCTGAGGTCTCTTCCAACCCTAATCTTCTATGATTATATGTAACATCAGCTTTAATAACGTTGGATGGTGTGAAAGCTGGCAGAATTTGATTCATAGTTTTCCCAAGTATGAAAGCACATTTTGAACCATAAGGTCTCCTTCTGTGGTGGAATTCTATGCTAGAAGTCTTTACTGTCTTTTACGTGATATTGTCAAACATAATATCTCTATAAAATAGGCTCACTACATATTGAGCAATTACTACTAGGTAGAAAAGGCTAGAATCTCAATTTGTGTAAATCTGCATAACAACTTTGAAGGCAAAGGAGCTATGTTGCTTTAATTTAGCTGGGGATCTAGCCCAAAGCTGCATAACTTTTGAAAGCTTACATAAGAAACGGTCTTTCACAGGCACAACAATAAAAGCTGACAAGTGGAACAGTTCAAGGACTCCAAAACTATTAGCTACCTTGAAACTTCCAAATGCAGCCAGTCAGGATTTAATCTATGTAACAAACTTTGACAAAGAACTGTTGTGTACAAGCTAATATAAGAAGCACATCTTAACCATTACTGCATAGTCCTGCAGTTGGGGTTGTTATTTGTAAATAAACATAACAGGGCAAATTCTGTTCCAATTTAAACTGGGCCATTATGTTTATAAAAAATCTATGTGCCTATGCAGAACAATGGAATATAAAAGTAAAAAAAAATGTTGCTATAAAAATGTTTAGCTACATTTTTTTTTACTTTTATATTCCATGTCATTGTATCAAAAAAGTGCTACACAGACTTTGTTACAACCTAATTAATACATTCAGTTCTGAAAAATACATAATGGGAAAACAAGCTATGGGAAGCTTTCAAACTCAATTCATCATAACATTCTCTAGTGAGGTCAAATACTTAACAGTGAAAATTCATCTGCAGTAAAATGTGACCAAAATTTCCTCCACAGGGACAAATTGTAAAGCATGTCCCTGATTTGTTGTTTGGAAATGATTTACAAGGGTAGCATATTGCTTACCTTGGACTATAATACCAAAAATGTCAATTCAGTATTGACATGCTCAGGCAAAGTGATTACAAAGCCTCCAAGGCACTTCAAACGTGTACTGCTTCTCGGCAAAATTCCCAACAAAAATGGAAGTAGCTCCTTTCACACATTCACTCATGGTCCAATTTTCAGAATTATTGAATCTTAATTTGAATGCAACAGGACCTCCAGGTGCTCAGCATCTCTAAAAATAACACACAATTCAGTCCCTCATCCAGCTCCAAGGCATATGTGCACTACAGGTTGCACAGGCACAAAAATGGTTGTGCTAGTGAGGAGCATCTGGCCTCCCTTTCCAGCATATCTGATTCTGTACCTCCCTTTTGGTTCACATACCTCTTCAGTGATACCAGCAGGTTACACCAATCTGAGTAAATCTTTTGGAGGCAGGAACCACCTTTGACTCTGTGCTTGTACAGTGCCTAGTGCATTGTGGATGCAATCCTAAATTCTACTGTTGTACAAATAATTAATACATAGCTCAGGTCACTTATAAATCCCAGGAGAGGGAGGCACCAGTAAAAAAGAAGAATAATTGATGTTCCCAGCCATTGGTATACTGTAGTAATTCCTTGCAGTGTGGTAGGAAAGAAGTTTTTCTCTATTTCACGGGCTGGCAAGCCGAGTATATGCCAGCAAGGAACCATGAGTTCAGTCATTATTATGACTTCTTTTTTCAATGCAGGAGAGTGAGGTGTTCTGTACAATGGGATTTCAGCTTGTCGTGGCATTGACTTTGTGACATACTAAACACAGCTTCTCTCTGTCGAACCCACTGGTGGATTTGTGCTGCAGATCTCCCTCTGTGCCCAGTCCACAAAGGATACTACTGTAGCATCGTATGCCTGTAGGTCTGGAGGCTCCAGGTTCAATCCTCTATGTGTTGGCCAAGATGGTGTCTGGCACATAAGGTGGGGTTATGCTTCCAGGCTCTAGTGTACTTTGGGAGTGTCTGGTAATACTCCATCAACCAGCACAGAGTATGTGGCTGGAAGGCTTTATTTCATGTGCACAGGATCTTGGGTCATTCCTATAAGCACAAGAGTCTCCCTAACCTTGCCCACAGTAATTTAAGCAACCGTCTTATAGGCAACTCAAGGTGGGTGAAGTAATATCTTTTATTGGACAAGCAGGTATCTGGTCAGTGATTTTTTCATTACCAAGCACTTAGTAACTGTTGTGCGCCTGAAGAAGAAGGGTTTATATCCTTTATTGTTCTTTAATATATCTAATTGTAACCCTCACTTGGAGTTTGCCAGCTCCTGGAAGTGTGGGGCCTGTGCAGTAAAAAAAGCCTGGCAGTGGCAACACCATTCTCCATGCTACACCCACACCCAGAGCCAGCTCCTTGGCATCCCTCTTCCCACACAGGCAGAGTTTGGGAAGCCCCAGAGAGGTTGCACCACCACCTCCGGCCAGCAGCAGTAGCCGCATGAGTGCCTCTGCCACTGCCATTTTCTATGTGCACAGGGTGGAGATCCACCAGCCCAGCACCACATTGCCTCTGAGGCCTCAGCAGCAGCAGCACTACAAAATTTTACCAAATCTGTTGGGAGCAGTGTGGGATGACTCATGACTCTCTAGCGCTCCCCACTTTGTGGCTCCCCTGCCTGGAACTCTAGACTGAACCGCTAGGGGGTCCTACACTATGAACTACAACAATAAGGGCTACCGGTGCCCTCTGGCACCATTTTCCAGCATGCTTTGTGTCAGGTGTAGGTGAAGAGAAATTCCTGCTGAGACCAGTGATGAACCAGGGCTGCTCAGAGACAGAGACTAGTTTTGGTTCCAGTTTTGAGCTATGAGTTTGGGAGCTGAGATCCTGAGAAAGAGACGGAACAGTTCAGGGAGTCTCTGATTAGCTCCTCCTCCCCACAAAGGGATTTCGGGCATGCTGTGGGATCGAGGGCATGAGTCAGGCAGTTCCAGCCCAGCAAAGATCCAACCCAGTGCTGGGTACTTACAGACAGCTGAGACCTCCACAGGTATCCAGACCAGGGAGCCAGGAGTGGACCCTTCCCCACCCAGGGTCACAAACACTGGAAGAGAACTTTTTTTTTTTTGGTGTTTTGTTTAAGCCAGCCAGCATTCACAATGATGCAGCACTCATTTGCATACCTATCCCTGGCATGGCATCAGCCTGGAGCCCAGGAGGGAGCTACAGGCTGGGAAGAGTTTTTAGCGTTGAGCTGTGGGGAATTGGTTGATTTGTGTATGTACTTATTAGTTAACACTTTCCTTCCCTAGCTACTATTTTCCTGCTCCCAGTAAAGTCTCCCTTTGTGACATGGTTATTTTTAGGTGTCATTTCTTTCCTGGGATTTGTGTTGATGTACATTTTATTGGTTCTTGTGTACTGGGTTTTAGACTGAGAATTGATAGTATTATTCATTTTTTCAAGGGACAACCCCTATTCTATCCCAGGGACAGGGAAAAGTCACGTGGGATGGAGGCACTAGAAATAAAAAAAATAATAAAAAAAAAAAACAACCCAGGACCCATACAAAGAAGGGAGAGAGGCCGCTCCAAGTATCAATCACCAGAGAGGAGGCTTGCCCCACACCATAGGGGAGAGAGACTACATACTACAACTGGATGTCATCATTACTCATATAAATGACTAATCCTTTATTGGATCCTCCCATCTTGGACTCAATGATATCGTCTGGCAATGAGTTCCACTGGTTTGTTATCTCATGTTTAAAAAAAAAAAAAAAAAACTTTTATCTATTTTAAATTAATTGAATTTCAGTATAATTAAATAGTGCCTTACATGTGTATTATGAGAGGCTAAATAGGAGTGGCTAATTTATCTTTTCTACCATTTATTATGTAATATACCTTTATCATCTCCTCTTATTCTTCTGGTGTATGGCTTCTGATGACATAAATAATGAATTAGATGTTGGGTAAGTGATGTAGCCACTTTGATGTCCACCATGTGGACAAGTGTGACACAGTGGATATAGTGTACTTGGACTTTCAGAAAGCCTTTGACAAGATCCCTCACCAAAGTCTCTTGAGCAAAGTAAGTGGTCATGGGATAAGAGGGAAGGTCCTCTCATGGATCAGTAAATAGTTAAAAGATGGGAAACAAAGGGTAGGAATAAGTGGTCAGCTTTCACCCTGGAGAGAGGTAAATAATGAGTTCCTCAAGGATCTTTACTTGTACCAGTGCCGTTGAATATATTCACAAATTATTTGGGAAAAGGGGCAAACAGATAGGTGATGAAGTATGCAAACGATACAAAATTACTCAAAGCTGACTGTGGAGAGTTACAAAGGGATCTCACAAAACTAGATGACTGGCCAACAAAATGGCAGATGAAATTCAAAGTGTTAATAAATGCAAAGTAACGCACATCGAGAAACATAATTCCAACTATGCATATGGAATGATGGGGTCTACATAAGCTGTTACCAGTCAAGAAAAGGACCTTGGAGTCATTGTGGATAATTCCCTGAAGACATTTGCTGAATGTGCAGTCGCAGTCAGAAAATCTAACAATGTTAGGAACCATTAGGAAAGGGATGGATAATAAGACAGAAAATATCATAATGACACTATATAAATCCATGTGTGCTCACACCTTAAACACTGCATGCAGTTCTGGTCACCCTATCTTTAAAGATATATTAGAATTTTAAAAGTACAGAGAAGGGCAAGAAAAATGATTAGGGGTATGGAACAGCTTCCACCGGAGGAAAGATTAAAAAGAGTGGGACTGTTCAACTTGGAAAAGAGACGACCAAGGGGTGTATGATTGAGATCTATAAAATCATGACTGGTATGGAGAAAGTGAATAAGGAAGTGTTATTTGTCCCTTCACATAACACAAAAACCGGGGAGGGAGGGGGGTCATTAAATGAAAATAATAGGAAGCAGGTTTACAACAAACATAAGGAAGTACTTCATCACATAATGCACAGTCAATCTGTGGCACTCCTTGCCAGGTGATGTTGTGAAGCCAAAAGTATAACTGTGTTTTATAAAAGAATTAGATAAGATCAAGTAGGATAGTTCCATCAATGGCTATGAGCTAAGATGGTCAGGGATGTAACCCTATGTTGTACATGTCCCTAAAAATCTCAGTGCCAGAAGCTGGACTGAATAATGGGGATGGATCACGTGATAAATTGCCCTATTATGTTTCTTCTCTCTGAACCATCTGGCACTGGCAAGTGCCAGAAAACAGGATAATGGGTTAGACGGAACATTGGTCTGACCCAGTATGGTCATTTGCATGCTCTTATTGTGTTCACTCTATCAGAGCAGCAATGTGTGGAGACAAAAAGTTTAGTTTAGTTATATAATATAGACTTATAGAAAGAAACCTTCTAAAAACGTTAAAATGTATTACTGGCACTCGAAACCTTAACTTAGAGTGAATAAATGAAGACTCGGCACACCCCTTCTGAAAGGTTGCCGACCCCTGACTTATCCTGTATAACAAAGAAGGATCTTTTGGTTCATATGGTTGTTCTGAGGGCCATTCAACAGCTGATCTGAAGTGTCTTGGGGATGCATTTCTGAGTCATGGTCTTGCACCAGCTCTTTTCTCTGTTCCTTAGAAAGGCCATGTCTGTTGTATTGTCTGAGAGGCTCAACTATTTCAGAAAAGGGATGTCTTGTCTTTAGTTAGCATTTGTGATGTGGCTTACGGATGAAATTGTGGAGTAAGCTGTCTTGATAGTTGACTGCACCCAATAAATGAGGCCAGGGTCCTGTCTTCACGTGAGTCGCCAGGGGAGCAATACCAGTCATGACCAGAAGATTGGAGACTGGAATTGTCCAGGTTGTACCAGTGATGATATGGAAGGACATGTCAGGAGCCTTCACTTTGGCATCCTCCATTAACTCCCCAGCCTGGGGGCAACTCACGCTGACAACTTGACTAACAGCACTCTAACACTCTCTCTTCTCTTATACATCTACTTTCTAAACTAAACAGCCCTAACACTGTCAATATCTCCTCATATGGTAGTCTGTCGATGTCTCTCATGTCCCTTGCCAGTCTCTGCCTCTTTTCTATTTTTGCTACATTTATGTTTTTTTAGGATGTGTGACCAGAATTGGACATGGCATTCAAGTTTAGGGCATACTGACCATTTCAATTCTGGAATTATAGTTTATTCCAGTTTATAATATTTTTATCCTGTTCTATATGCATCCTAACATTTGCTTTGTTTTTTTTTTACCACTGCTACACAATGAGCAGGTGTTCTTTTGAGTTGTTCACAGTGACATCTAGGTCTTTCCAAACAAAAAGGAGTCTGGTGGCACCTTGAAGACTAACAGATTTATTTGGGCATAAGATTTCATGGGTTAAAAACCTCACTTCTTGCATCTGAAGAAGTGAGGTTTTTACCCATGAAAGCTTATGCCCAAATAAATCTGTTAGTCTTTAAGGTGCCACCAGACTCCTTGTTGTTTTTGTAGATACAGACTAACACCGCTACCCCCCAATCTAGGTCTTTGTCGTGAGCGGTTAAAATAATTTAGAACATCAATATTCTAAGTCTCCAAGGTACTCCTTAAAATGTTCACTAAGCTATAATTATCAACAATGAATTTCACCTTTCATCAAGCAACTCATTCATCTTGGGTTTTTTGGGTCCCCTTGGAGTCGCTCACAGTATCTTCTAGTTTTTACTATGTTAATAATATTGCATTTTTTGCAAACTTTGCCATCACACTGTTAATCCTCTTTTCCAGATCATTAATGGAAATATTAAAAAACTCCCAGGCTTAGTATGAATGCTGGAACACGATATTGTTCTGACTTCTACTCCAATCCCTTTTTTCTCCATCTTCATTTACACTAAATTAGTTACGCTCTTCTTTTAAACTTGCTCTTATCATTCCCTAGAAGCCAATTCCTACATACAGTCCCCTAATCCATCCTCAACCTAATCATTCTTCTGCCCTACCACTTCAATCTAAGGATCCAAAACATCCCTGCGTTAATTTATTCTACAATGAAAGGAAAGAACAGTCTTTTTTACAGATCTGATCAAGAGACTCTCTATCATTGCTTGTCACTATCACCTCTTGGCCCTTTCCTCTATATTACTACCATACTCTAGTTCTACTTTTCCTGTATTACTTACCATGGCTCCTATCACAACCTGTCCTAAGCCACCCCTCCATCTGCAAATTACTGGCAATTTCTTATATGCTTCTTCAGCCAGAGCAAGGGGAAGGGTTCTTTTCTGGCCAGTTCTTTCAGCATGAACCATGTGTTTGTGAATTCTCAAGGTCTTTGATGTATGCCTTAGGGGACTGATTTTCAGAGATGCTGAACATACAACTCCAAGTCAGTGGGAAGAGTGGTTTCTGAGCACTTTTAGAACACAGGCTCGTCATCTCTCTGTCCACCACAACATATCTTTTACATTATCAGTTATTGAAATCTTCTGGTGGTGGGGAAGAAACCTGTAACATCATCCTTGAACCATATGCTAAGCTGAGTGTCAAGGCTGTATCCCCACTTTGAACTTTAGGGTACAAATGTAGGGTCCTGCATGAAAACTTCTAAGCTTAACTACCAACTCTGGTCCGCTGCCACCATTTCCCAATGGATTCCCTCCCTGGGAAGCCTTGAGAAACCTTCACCAATTCCCTAGTGAATACAGATCCAAACCCCTTGGATCTTAAAACAAGGAGAAATTAACCATCCCCCCTTCTTCCTCCCACCAACTCCTGGTGAATACAGATCCAACCCCCTTGGATCTAAAACAAGGAGAAATTAACCATTCCCCTCCTTCCTCCCACCAACTCCTGGTGAATCAAGATCCAAACCCCTTGGATTTTAAAACAAGGAAAAATCAATCAGGTTCTTAAAAAGAAGGCTTTTAATTAAAGAAAAAGGTAAAAATCATCTCTGTAAAATCAGTATGGAAATTAACCTTACAGGGTAATCAAACTTAAAGAGCTCAGAGGACTCCCCTCTAGTCTTAGGTTCAAAGTACAGCAAACAAAGATAAACACTCTAATAAAAGGTACATTTACAAGTTGAGAAAACAAAGGAAAACTAACACGCCTTG
>NC_048302.1:100467083-100470391 GCF_013100865.1 Trachemys scripta elegans | reverse complement strand
AGGTTCAAAGTACAGCAAACAAAGATAAACACTCTAGTAAAAGGTACATTTACAAGTTGAGAAAACAAAGGAAAACTAACACGCCTTGCCTGGCTATTTACTTACAAGTTTGAAATAGGAGAGACTTGTTTAGAAAGATGTGGAGAACCTGGATTGATGTCTGGTCCCTCTCAGTGCCGAGAGCGAACACACAACCAAAACAAAGAACACAAACAAAAGCCTCCCCTCCCCAAGATTTGAAAGTATCTTGTCCCCTTATTGGTCCTTTAGGTCAGATGCCAGTCAGGTTACCTGAACTTCTTAACCCTTTACAGGGAAAAGGATTTTGGAGTCTCTGGCCAGGAGGGATTTTATAGTACTGTACACAGGACAGCTGTTACCCTTCCCTTTATAGTTATGACACTGAACAAAAGAGCAATTTGAGCAGTTAGGTTGCAAGGACAAACTGCTACCTCTTCTCCCAGATGAGGAGGCCTTTGAACGTTAATCAAGCCACATTGACATTATTTGACTGAAATAGATCTGCAATTTTATATAAATACACTTTTCTAACTAAGCTAATATTTAGATATAAAAATAGTTAGACTCATGTTCTACCACATTATAACATTAAGCAAACCCTGTTGTACTTGTTAATTAAATCCTTGAAAATGTTAACACCAGACAGTCTGTCAGCAAATGATGAACATAGCTAATTAAAAAGCTTAGAAGAATTCCTTTCATATGCCTCTTTCCACATAAAAATGTGTTTTTAAAATTGTAAGAATGTAGTATCCAAGAGAAAGGGCAGTGTCAATGACAAAACTATGCAGAACACCAGAGCCCTTCACACATTGTGCAGTAATCAAAGCGTCCTTGCCTCACTGAAGATCTTTGGTAGGAACCCAGCGAAAAATGAAGTAGAGTCAGAACTTTAAAAAAAATCACATTTTCATTCAAGTTCATAGAGTTAAAAGTTTTTATTCAAAATCCCATTTTCTTTTCATGTACACTTCTTTATTTCATTTGCCACTGGTGTGAGATCTTCCCTTTCATATCTGACATAAAGTACATCTGTGTTTCAAGTACTTTATCAAAAATAGTTTTATTTTATTTTAATTTAATTTAATTTTATTTTATTTTATTTTATTTCAAGTGATATGAGCTATTCTGTCCAATGCAATAGAGAATAATGTCATCATGCTATAGTCTCTGACCACTTATGTGTTAGGACTATGGCAGAGTTAAACAGGCTGAGCGTGAGAAATGGCTTTTGTTTAAACATTAACATCTTTAGGAATCAGAAACCATATGAAGAGAAATAGAGCCCTATTAGAGATACATTTTATTTTTATAATTAAAATCAAATTAAGAGCTTTCCATATGTGAAAGAATGGTGGGTCTGACAGATTTATTTGTAAAGCTTCATTAGTCAAAATACTTACATGCATAAGTATACCTTGTGTCAACAAATGGATTTAATGCAGTAACAATATCTAGATAGATGTACATTCCTCTCTAAGATGTAAAGTCCTACCCTGGAATATAGGTGCTCCCCTCCTCCCATTTATGTCAATGGTAAAACTTCCACTGGCTTCAGTTGTGTATGATCAGTCCTCTGAAATGCATCTATTTAAGATATTTATTAGAAACCAAAGACTGTATTATGTAGGCATTAAAGAGCAGAGGATCTTGGCTAACTGATGCTTAATTGCATAAGCCATTTTAGGATGTAAAAGATGTGGTGGTGATGATCTTGGAAATGGGTAACTTGTAAAAATTGTTGAGGCTGAGAATCAGCAGGAACAAGGTCATAAATCTCCAACTTCCTGCGTTTCCAGAGATTGGCTCTTCAACTCTCTTGGCCTGTACTTCTTCTGATATGTCTTTCACCAACATCTGTTTGCTGGACATACATACCAACTTTGTTCTATAAAAGCAGCAGATGGAGAGTTGCTGTTATTCTGATCGAATCTACCTTATGATGACACAGTAAAGGCATCATAGTGCAAGAAATCTATACACTACAGAAAATAATAGCTAAGGTTGTTGACTCCAAACACACAAGTTCCTATCACTTTAATGTAAGGAAAGGCCATGTTGTACTAAACTAAATGGTTTCTTTCAAGGATCCTGCCTATGGCTCTGCACATATATCCTGAGAGGCTACACCCTCAGACATCACAAAATAGCATGACTCCAAAGCAAGAGCAGGAGGCCTCCCCATACACCCAAAAAGTTGAGGATCTGAAGGCTAAGCTATTATTATAATCAGCACCTTGAAGGAGGTACAGCACACTTCTCCCAGCCCCCTCCTTTCCATACAACCCTGTGCCTGGACAGCTTTACAACCCACTGCAGGGCTGCACATCACCTTGAATATCCTCACCATTGTGCGGGTACTTAGAATGGAAGTGAAAGGAGGGAGTAGGAACTATGCTAACTAATGGGATTCTAGTCAGCCCTGGTGCTGGGCTGGAAGTGGGAGTGAAAATCCTTGAGTCCACCCAATATGTTTCATATCTAGCCCTAAATTATTAAAATACATACACAATGGCTACATTGGGATGACCTTGCTCTTAGTGAATGGAAATTTAGTGTGGTGTCTTTTGCTCTTTACACAACAATAGTAGGTCAAAGAAACCATATGGACATTTTGGGGGTCTAAATAACTATGTTTACTATATATATATTAGGGCTATCTAGTGATTAAAACAATGAATTGTGATTAATTGCATTATTAAACAATAATAGAATACTGTTTATTAAAATATTTTTGGATGATTTCTACATTTTCAAATATACTGATTTCAGTTACAACACAGAATACAAAGTGTACAGTGCTCACTTGTAATTTTTGATTACAAGTATTTGGCTGCAAAAAAAAGAAATAGTATTTTTCAATTCCCCCATTACAAGTACTGTAGTGCAATCTCTTTATCATAGAATTTTTTGAACTGACAAATGTAGAATTATGTAAAAAAAACTGCACTGAAAAATAAAACAATGTAAAATTGTAGTGCCTGCAAGTCCACTCAGTCCTACTTCTTGTTCAGCCAATCGCTCAGACAAACAAGTTTGTTTACATTTGCAGGACATAATGCTGCCCGCTTCTTGTTTACAATGTCACCTGAAAGTGAGAATGCGTGTCTCAAGATATTTATGTTCCAGCTGTGCTAAAGATTCATATATCCCTTCATGCTTCAACCTAGGGTTACCATACGTCCGGATTTTCCCGGACATGTCTGGCTTTTTGGGACTCAAATCCCCGTCCGGGGGGAAATCCCAAAAAGCCGAACATGTCCAGGAAAATCCGGTGCCGCTGGGCC
>NC_048302.1:100368054-100466695 GCF_013100865.1 Trachemys scripta elegans | reverse complement strand
GGGGTGCTCGGCCGGGGACCCGGGGGCCAGGCCGGGGGTGCTCGGCCGGGGGCCCGGCAGTGCTGGGCGGGCCGGGGGTTCTCAGGCCCAGGGCCAGCACCCCAGGGCCCAAGCCGACCCAGGCTGGAGCCGCCGGGGGGCCAGCCTGGGCCGCGTCTCCTCCCCCCACACTCTCCTTACCTGCTTCAGGCTTCCCGCGAATCAAATGTTTGCGGGAAGCAGGGGAGGGGGCGGAGACTTTGGGGAAGGGGTGGAGTTGGGGCGGGGGCGTGGGCGGGGCTGGGGGCAGGGCCGGGGCCCCTTGGAGTGTCCTCCATTTGGAGGCACAAAATATGGTAACCCTACTTCAACCACCATTCCTGAGGACGTACGTCCATGCTGATGATGGGGTTCTGCTCGATAACAATCCAAAGCATGTTGGTGCATGTTCATTTTCATTATCTGAGTCAGATGCCACCAGCAGAAGGTTGACTTTCTTTTTTTGGTGGTTCAGGTTCTGTAGTTTCCGAATTGGAGTGTTGCTGTTTTACGACTTCTGAAAGCATGCTCCACACCTCATCCCTTTCAGATTTTGGAAGGCACTTCAGATTCTTAAACCTTGGGTCAAGTACTGTAGCTATCTTTAGAAATCTCACATTGGTACCTTTTTTGCGTTTTGTCAAATCTGCAGTGAAACTGTTCTAAAAATGAACAACATGTGCTGGGTCATCATCTGAGACTGCTATAACGTGAAATATAAGGCAGAATGTGGATAAAACTGAGCTGAGGACATACAATTCTCCAAAAGGAGTTTAGTCACAAATTTAATTATTTTTTTTTTTTTTTTTTTAATGAGCATCATCATCCTGGAAGCATGACCTCTGGAATGGTGGCCGAGGAAGGGGCATATGAATGTTTAGCATATCTGGTACATAAATACCTTGCAATGCCAGCTACAAAAGTGCCATGCAAATGCCTGTTCTCACTTTCTGGTGACATTGTACATAAGAAAATGGCAATATTATCTCCTGTAAATGTAAACAAACTTGTTTCTCTTAGCGATTGGCTGATCAAGAAGTAGGACTGAATGGAGTTGCAGGCTCTGAAGATTTACATTGTTTTGTTTTTGAGTGCAGTTATGTAACAAAAAAATCTACATTTGTAAATTGCACTTGCATGACAAAGATTGCGCTACAGTACTTGTATGAGGTGAATAGAAAAAATACTATTTCTTTTATCATTTTTACAGTGCAAATATTTGCAATAAAAATAATATACAGTTTTACATTATACAGTTTTAAATTAAAACACAAAAACTATCTATATGTAGGAAAAACATCCAAAATATTTAATAAATGTCAATTGATATTTTATTGTTTAATGGTGCGATTAAAACTGTGATTAATCTATTTTTTTTAATCACAATTATTTTTTGAGTTAATCGCATGAGTTAACTGCGATTAATCAACAGCCCTAATATATATACTAGACTTTGGAATGTGGGGTGTGTGTGTGTGTGTGTGTGTGTATATATATATATATATATATATATATATATATAAAGTCTAGTGACATATACACACTGCTGCTCTGGCTTCTGAAACATAAAACATAGTAAGCATCCAGGACTAAAGGGCTCACAAAACATTAAAGGGATACTACCCAAATTCTGTACATTACAATAATCCTCTCCTTTTAATGTAAAATCACATACAAATTACAAACACATTACTATCATTGAATATACAAGATGGTATGAATTAAGTATGAGAGGTGAATAATGTCTTGTGGGCATCACAACAGCAACTGTAACAGTGTCTCTATTTTCTGATGTAGCTGTCTCCATTGATACAGCAATTTCTAGTGCCAGATTTAGGGTCAAATCAGTTACAGTCAATAACCATTCTTGGGTTGCCTCTATTTTGCATACTGCACACTAACCAGTCCCTTAATGCATCATTTAAACTCATTCCAAACTGGAAATGTTCTGTAATTTCCTTAATTGAGCAACATATTCAAAAATCATTTCATTTTCTTTTTAATTCCATTTATAAGAGCGGAAATGCTCTACAATCAGCAGTAGTTTTGGGGATACATGATTTTGTACATGTTCCAATGTCTCAGGATTGTTTTGTCTGCTGGTTTAACAGGTAGGGTGACCAGACAGCAAATGTGAAAAATCGGGACGGGGGTGGGGGATAATAGGAGCCTATATAAGAAAAAGACCCAAAAATTGGGACTGTCCCTATAAAATCGGGACATCTGGTCACCCTATTAACAGTACACATTAAGCTATGCTGCGGGGGATACGTGTTAGCCACTTTTTTTTATCTTTGGTTATACCACTAGCGAGTATATAATGTTCCAGTCTCTCAATATAAGTCAGCCAGTCATCTACTGAGCTATCAGAGAGACAGACATACATTTTAAACCCCCTTTTCTTTACTAAATGAGCAGTTTTCTCACAGCCTTTGTAGCTGAAGGCTGCAGTGTCCTAGGGCCCTAGACTAGGGCTCTACACTAGTCACTCTCCATTAAACAGTATTTCTAGCTTAGGATACAAGCTTGTCACCAATCATTGTGTAATTTGCCCTTTACACAGCAATAATAGTATAAAGAAACCTTGTGGGCATGGTGGGGTTCAAATAACCATGTTTACTAAATATAATCAACATAAAAGACCTAGTTACATATACACACTGCTGCTGTGGCTGGATTTTTAAATAGAGCACCCAGTGAGTGCCATGAAGGGATTTTCAAACAATTTTAATGGAGACTACAAAATTCCTGTGCACTATACTTATACTACAAATTATAACACTGAAAACAAAGGGGCTACTTTTAGAGTAAGGGTACCAAATTCTGCTCCTTAGAGAGGGAAGGGAATTTATTTTGTAAAAGTACATGCTGCTATATATTTTTATTGTATTACTGGATTATTTGAGAAATAGTACATGAATATGAGTTTAAAGAGGCTAGCTAAATATTGTTTTAATGTAGATCTTTTTTCTGATGTGTAAATTCAATATAGGACAACATATAGTTAAAATGTTGAGATTTGCAGTTAAATTTCATCATCCTTTCTAAATGCTAGGGACACTTTTTTTCTTTATTTACAGAGAATGTCTTGGTGATGAATTTACATCCCAGGTTGATTCAGTAGAAATCTGGCTCTGTCTTGTTGGGACTTACATGTCTATTTGAGGTTAAAAAGAATTAGCGTTCACTTTCCTTGCAATCTGTTTTCTCCAATGTTAACCATCAAACGGAGGATATTTGCAGGGCCACTGTCCAACAGTTTCAGTCCAAAAATATCATTAGACACATACACCAGGGCTGACTGTTCACAGTGGGGAAAACATCACCAGTACATATGTGTTGGAAGTGTTTACTTATAATTAAATAATCGCCAAACCAAGATACATTCAGCTGCATTATAATGTGATTAAAGGCTTGCATGAAGAAATGACAGGGTCTGCCTTGCTAGTTTTACTTTCTAATCCTTTCTTAAAGGATTAACATTGGTTTTATTTGTTTGTTTCTTTTAAATGTTCTTATTATTCCTCTATTTCAGGATATATTTTGTCTCATGACAATGCTGCTGCATGGACAAATGTAATCTCTTTCACACAATAATTTTGTGATTATAGTCTGTTCCACATACAGTCTCAATTATTATTATTAATAGCATATATTATTTTTTGCTATTTACTACACTTCTGTTTTGCCCACTGATACAGACAATATGATTGAATAGAATCTGATGTCTTCCATTGCTCTTACTTTCTTACTCCATCCCTGTTTGTTTCCATTATCAGGCACTAAATCAGACACTTTTCACATATATTGCACAACATGTTGCAGAGTAGCATTGGTTGCCCTCAATGCAGTCCAGAAACCATCTTAGAATGGAGATCTTAAAAAGTAGTGAATGTTCTCCAGCAAATGCCCATTTATAGGGTCTGAGAAAGGAATCTACCCATATATTTTGTGTCAATATTATTCAAATCAAGCTCAGTGAATTTGCATATTGAACACCTATAGAGGTTGGCAATTGTTTCCACTCTTGGAAATCATCCAGTCACTAATCAATTGTCTTTAAGTTTAAGGCTGAGGTTCTCAAATTTGCCTAAGGAATTTGGGTTGAATTTTAATGAGAACTGTGTATTCTGATCACCCAAGTGGATTTATAAACCTTAGCTTTAAAGCACAGGGACAAATCTTGCTCCCATTCAAAACTATTGTAAACTCTCGTTCATTTTGATGGGAACTGGATCAAGCCCTTAGATTTCTCTTTATCTGCTTTGTTCAAAAACGTTATTTTATTATACTTTGATGGAAGGAATGTCTTTATGGGTCTAGCCCTGAAGATTTTACTCAATAGCATTAAGATTTAAAGAGAGGAAACTATGGTGGAAGAACAGAATTTGCCCTTTTTTATTTTTTGCAGAAGTTCCTAATCTAAATTTCTCCAAAGTTCAAGGTTATTTGGATCTTAGAGTTTAGTTTAGCTCAATTTCTAAATGGCTGATCTCACACTTTGAAGCCATTTTCATTTTATATTAGTCTCTTGTTTTAAAACTCTGTGCACACACCTTTTTATTTTAAAATAAGAGTTTCAATGCACTCATGAGAATAGTAATGTACACGTTTAATAATTCTAAGTACTTTCTGAGAATCCTTATAGGAAGCAGCCTGACTTAACATTTATTTTGACTTAAAACTGGGATTTGTGATGTAGCATTAGTCCGGAAGTACCACATGAAGCAAAGTTTCTGAACAGGACTAGCTTTCTACATGTGATAACAGAGACCAAAATTATCCTTCCCTTGGCATCTGCAAGAGACAGCACTTAAAAAGTAAACTCTCTCCACAGGCTATTGAAATTAAGCACAGTGATCTCATACAAAGCACAGTGCAGCTGGTACCACGGGATGAAGACAGTCAAATCCTTTATAATAGAAAAATGAAGTCAGACCAAGCTTGCATCCTTTCTTTCACAAAATGTAATTATATAAACTACAAAGCTCCATTATAGACAATGTTTATAATTAGCAACTATTTTCCCTTAATTTTAAATAAAGCATGTTAGCTGTTGATGTCATGCCAACATATTTTCTACAGATGCTACAAACAATGAATAATCAGAAATCCAGTTCTGTTGTTTCTGTTATAATTATTTCAAATTGTTAGAACCCATAATAAAAATCAATGTAATGAAGAAACACCATTACATGTTGATAAACATCATGCTCTTTTAATTTCAGGCAAAACTACTGAATATTAACCAGTGTGGAAAATAGTTTCCCCCCCCCCCACACACACACACACCCAACTGGCGTACAGGATTCTATTTGTGTTTTTCTGTATATTCAAGTTCAGTTCTTTTTGTGGTTTTCATAACCCTCTGGTTCTGTTCTATGGAAGCCTGCAGATGTATATAGCAGTGTCCAAAGAGCACTTGTGCTTGTGGTTTATGTTTATAAAATGTCAGTCTTAATTAGAGTTGAAACAAATGGTGCTGCAATAATTTGAATAGGGATGACTTAGTTATTCATCAGAATAAAGTGAAACTACCATTGTTCATTACATAAAATGGGTTTATATAGAACTCCTTGCAAATGTACGCCCTGATTTTGCCTTGTAATCTAGTAGGACAGACCATAAATGTAACTTAGCACAGGTCTACACTACTGAATCCAGTGCAGGATCAGGACAAACTGATTCAAACAAGGAGGAAGAAAGTATTCCGGAGCAGGAAAGATCTGTTCTGAGATCATTCATATAGTTCCCCATTGTTAAAGGAACTGCTGTCTCTTGATAGTACAGAATTGAAACAGTTGATTGAGTCGGAGTCAGGCTGTCAACTAATGTATATCAGAAAAAAATATATTTTAACATGAGAGATGGTATAAGAATATCTGTATGCTTTGCTTCAGCTTTAGGATATTGTTGGAAGTATGACTATATTATAGTAACAATGTTGTGCTCTGCCTTTCAGGGAGTGACAAAAGGGGTCCCATTTCCATTTGTCACCTGGCAGCCACCTGGAAAAACTGAAAGGCTGGTGACACAGAATTGATGTGACTGCTTAACCCATCTCCTTCTTCTAAAAAGCTTCACTGGTGGCAAAAGCTGGCCTTTAATATTTCAGCTGCTGTGAATGATCATAAGTTATTTCTTAATATCTTTCTTCTGGCCAATATATTGCCACCATAAAGGAAGGTGGGTGGTGGAGTCTTCTCAGAGGCCACAGCCCATTTAAATGGTAAACATTGTCCTTGTTTCTTTTGGAGTACTTTTATCTCAAATAGCTCAAGGCTGCAATCTCTGACAGTAGGCATCTGCATCAGAGCCTCCCCATAGAAAAATAAATCCTTCTATTGTTTTTATTGCTCTTTTGCTTTTCAACTTGACAGTCCCCTTTCTCTATTAGATCGTACTGAGCAACTAAAAATGCAGAAAAGTGAAATGCAAAGCAAACACACAACAATCAGTGCCACTCCAACTCCTGCTGGTGTTTCCACTTTGTCAAAAACTGCCAGAAGTAAAGAGAACTATTTAAACGGTGTCAGTTGACAAGTATCCAGCGGTGCCACCAGGAACAACTAGAAAAATCTATATCAGCACTGTCAAGCTTTTTATTATTATTTTATTTTAAACCTGAACAACACCTGCTGTAGAAGCATTATTTGATCAAAAACATAGATTCCTTGAGGAATTTGATTGTAAAATTATCCTCTTGGTGTTTATTCTTTTTTAAATGGATTTATAAAGTAAATTAGAATTTCTCAAATTTACATAAGAGAGTCCTCCAGTGCACCTCTTGGATAACTCACATGACATGTATGCCTTGATCCTGCAATTAACTCAACTAGGCAGGCTCTTGCACCCCATTGATCTCCATCAGCATAAATCCACCCGAGCACAAGGGCCTCTCTGCATGGATCTAACTGCAGGTTGAAAAACCCATCTTTCTCAGATTGTAAGAGCTCTGACCTCTTGTGTCTGTCCAGTGATGTATGCCAAGATGGCTTCTTTTCTCTCCTTTATCCTTCCCAAACTCACTGTTTTGATCCTAGATTCAGGATGATGTCATGCTGTTCTTCCCTTGTTGTGGGCTTCCCAAACTTTAGGAAAATGAAACCAGTCATAACAATCCCGGAAATCCTACCTACACATCTTTCCATTGTGGGAAAGAGGTAGAAATCTTCAAAATAACAACATAAGAATGGCCATACTGGGTCAGACCAAAGGCCCATCCAATCCAGTATCCTGTCTGCCAACAGTGGCCAATGCTAGGTGCCCCAGAGAGAATGAACATAACAGGTAATGATCAAGTGATCTCTCTCCTGCCATCCATCTCCACCCTCTGACAAACAGAGGCTAGGGACACCATTCCTTACCCATCCTGGCTAAAAGCCATTAATGGACTTAACCTCCATGAATTTATCTAGTTCTCTTTTAAACCCTGTTATAGTCCTAGCCTTCACAACCTCCTCAGGCAAGGAGATCCACACGTTGACTGTGCGCTGTGTGAAGAACTTCCTTTTATAGTTTTTTAAACCTGCTGCCCATTAATTTTATTTGGTGGTCCCTAATTCTTATACTATGGGAACAAGTAAATAACCTTTCCTTATTCACTTTATCCACACCGCTCATGATTTTATATACCTCTATCATATCCCCCTTAGTCTCCTCTTTTCCAAGCTGAAAAGTCCTAGTCTCTTTAATCTCTCCTCATATGGAACTCTTTCTAAACCCCTAATCATTTTAGTTGCCCTCTCTGAACCTTTCCTAATGTCAGTATATCTTTTTTGAGATGAGGAGACCACATCCGTATGCAGTATTCAAGATGTGGGCATACCATGGATGTATATAAGGGCAATAAGATATTCTCTGTCTTATTCTCTATCCCTTTTTTAATGATTCCTAACATCCTGTTTGCTTTTTTGACTGCCGCTGCACTCTGTGTAGACGTCTTCAGAGAACTATCCATGATTACTCCAAGACCTCTTTCCTGATTAGTTGTAGCTAAATTAACCCCCACCATATTGTATGTATAGTTGGGGTTATTTTTTCCAATGTTACTTTACATTTATCCACATTAAATTTCATTTGCCATTTTGTTGCCCAATCACTAGTTTTGTGAGATCTCTTTGAAATTCTTCACAGTTTGCTTTGGTCTTAACGATCTTGAGCCGTTTAATATCATCTGTAAACTTTGCCACCTCACCGTTTACCCCTTTCTCCATATCATTTATGAATAAGTTGAATAGGATTGGTCCTAGGACTGACCCTTGGGGAACACCACTATTTACCCCTCTCCATTCTGAAAATTTACCATTTATTCCTACCCTTTGTTCCCTGTCTTTTAACCAGTTCTCAATCCATGAAAGGATCTTCCCTCTTATCCCATGACAACTTAATTTACATAAGATCCTTTGGTGAGGGACCTTGTCAAAGGCTTTCTGGAAATCTAAGTACACTATGTCCACTGGATCCCCCTTGTCAACATGTTTGTTGACCCCTTCAAAGAACTCTACTAGATTAGTAAGACATGATTTCCCTTTACAGAAACCATGTTGACTTTTGCCCAACAATTTATGTTCTTCTGTGTGTCTGACAATTTTATTCTTTACTATTATTTCTACTAATTTGCCCGGTACTGACATTAGACTTACCGGTCTGTAATTGCTGGGATCACCTCTAAAGCCCTTTTTAAATATTGGTGTTTCATTAGCTATCTTCCAGTCACTGGGCACAGAAGTAGGTTTAAAGGACAGGTTACAAACCATAGTTAATAGTTCTGCAATTTCACATTTGAGTTCTTTCAGAACTCTTGGGTGAATGCCATCTGGTCTCAGTGACTTGTTACTGTTAAGTTTATCAATTAATTCCAAAACCTCCTCTAACACTTCAATCTGTGACAATTCCTCAGATTTGTCACCTACAAAGGACAGCTCAGGTTTGGGAATCTCCCTAAAATCCTCAGCCCTGAAGACTGAAGCAAAGAATTAATTTAGTTTCTCTGCAATGACTTTATAGTTTTTAAGTGCTCCTTTTGTATCTCATAGACTTTAAGGTCAGAAGGGACCATTATGATCATCTGGTCTGACCCCCTGCATGCTGGAGGCCACAAGACCCTTCCCTGGACTCTGCTGTTGAAGTCCCCAATCCTGTATTTTAGTGACTTCAATCGGCAGAGACCCTCCTGCTAGTGATCCCTGCCCCATGCTGCGGAGGAAGGCGAAAAACCTCCAGAGGCTCAGCCAATCTACCCTGGAGGAAAATTCCTTCCCAACCCCAAATATGGCGATCAGTAATACCCCGAGCATGTAGGCAAGAGTCTCTAGCCTGACCCTTGTTGGCCATTATGCTATTTACGTACCATTGCTTGGTTTTCCTTGGCTACTATGTTTTACCATTAAACCATTCCCTCCATAAACTTATCTAACTTAATCTTAAAACCAGACAAGTCCGTCGCCCCCACCGTTTCCCTCGGAAGGCCGTTCCAATATTTCACCCCTCTGACGGTCAGAAACCTTTGTCTAATTTCAAGCCTGAACTTCCCCACGGCCAGTTTATATCCATTTGTTCTCGTGTCCACATTAGTACTAAGCTGGAATAATTCCTCTCCCTCCCTTGTATTTATCCCTCTGATATATTTAAAGATAGCAATCATATCTCCCTTCAGCCTTCGTTTTGTCAGACTAAACAACCCAAGCTCCTCTAATCTCTTTTCATACGACAGGTTTTCCATTCCTCTGATCATCCTGATCGCCCTTCTCTGCACCCGTTCCAGTTTGAGTTCATCTTTTTTAAACATGGGAGACCAGAACTGCACACAGTACTCCAAATGAGGTCTCACCAGCGCCTTATACAACGGAAGCAGGACCTCCTTATCCCTACTAGATATACCTCGCCTAATACATCCCAAGACCGCATTGGCTTTTTTCACCGCCACGTCACATTGTCGACTCAATCATCCAGGGGCCCCACTGGTTGTTTAGCAGGCTTTCTACTTCTGATGTACTTAAAAAAAAATTTGTTATTACCTTTTGAGTTTATAATATGCTTCCTCTCCTTTCTTGCATTCTTTGCTGAACAATGAACTACTTTACTGGTCAGCATTGTTAATGATCATCCTTGATATCCTAATTAGTATTCTTTGAAATAAATGGGATAAATGGCACTTCAGAACTATTGTTACAGGCTCCCTGCACACTCAGACAGATATCACTACGTCAGCACATTGGCCTCCAGGGCATTTATGTTCTTAGGCTTTAGGAGATAGAGGAGTAAAATGAATATTGGACTGCTGAGGTGTCTTCATTCTTTAACATTCATGGCTTTATGTTAATCTGGGCTATATGGCTGGCCTGGGCTGCTGGAATAGGTTTGAATAATTTATTTTTGTATGGATTTGGCTGGTTTTAATGTCATGACAAAGATACCTAATACCTTATTTATTAATTAATAAGTTAATTATTCATTGGAAACAGGAATAAAGAAAATAAAATAATAATTCACCCTCTGTAAGGGCATGTTTGTTCCACAAATTATATCCTCTGATGCTTTGTGTAGTCTTATGGATCAGTATGACATTTTAAACTCTAGGCTTTCATCATATGGTTTGTTTTTTATAGTTTATATTTGTGCCAAACAGCTTGTTGAAACTGGAGTGAAGCATATTTATGCTAATACAAGAGGGAAAAAATCCCATTCTTCATTTGCATTTGAGTCGGAGTCTCTAAACCTGTCCATAATATATTATTCCAGCATAGAAGGCAATCCAAGATCATACTCCAAAGCCAGGCTTGTTCTTTGTTTTGTTTTGTTTCACCCTTCAAGGCACTATTGTCAAAGTGCATCTGACAGTAATTAGTAATTATCTGTACCACTATGTTTTTTTCCCCAGTTGTAGATTGAAATTTTATTTTTTTCTTGTTGGCATGTGAAGGTTAAAGCTGCAGCAAACCGTTCACCCCACTAGTAGGCTCATGTGACCAGCCCCTGGAAAACTAAATATTGAGCTTCCAAGCCTTTCTGCTATTTGTTTTCTTATGAATAGTATGGCTGAAGGATATGATATGAATTGAGACTAGAAGACACCAGGAGATATAAAATTTTACAAGTGCCAGAAGTGTTGTGAAAATAAAATTCTTATGAATATGAAATATGAGATTATATATAAATCAATATGGGAATTTAAGGCAGCTAAAAAAAGTTTTTTTTTATTCCAAAACATACCAGAGAAAGGGGTGGGGAAGGGGGAATGATGGTGAATTTATTCTCAGTCTATATTTTTAAAAGCACCAACAGATAGTTCTAACCTCAAGCCCCAATTCTGCTATTAAGAATGCATGAATGGTATTCTGCAAGTGAAAATTGCAAGACTGAGCCCTAAAAGAAAAATTATTTATCTTAAACATATTTGATTCTGATATATTTTGTGGTACCAATCCACTTAATTAAAGCAAGGCCAATTTACACCAGCTGAGGGTCTGACCCATATTTATTATATGTATACTTTTGCCAAGAAATAAGAAAAACAGTAGTCACTAGTTATCTAGCCGCTGTAGTCACATCATTTGCTTATTCCCATAATGTGCACAGCAATACCTAATGTGCATACATTAATTTGATACAATGGTTACAAATATAGTAACATTAACATTATTTTTTAAATTCTCTAGGTTTTTAAGGTGGTTCCTGTGTAACCCTATTATTTGTTTTATTCCTACTAAATTCTGTATGACTTTTCCATAAGGGATGAGACAGAGAAACCTTAGAATATTATTGTGCCTTTAATGGCCTCCTCTATTGCCTTTAATTATGTGTGCCAGACTAGCTATGGTAACTTCCCTGAAGCTAAAGAAATTTAGGAAGAACCAATGTGTTCTGTATGATAATAATGGCAGGCAGTTGATCTGTTAAATATCAGGGTAAACTGGACAGCATAAGTAGGTGAAATAGTGGGAGCTTTTTACTTTCACATCTCTAGTTGACATTTTGCTTTCTTATGTTTACTTTCATTATTGCAAAACTTTAAGATGACATGGAAATATTTTAATATTTGCTAGAGAGACATAATCAAAGTATTGAGGCTTCTTTGTGTAGCCTGTAGCAGTAATTACTACAAAGCAGCTGAAATGAAGTGTGTAATCAATCTAAGGGTGTATTAAAAAACTCATAAAAAATAAAACTATTATTTTTCATCTATAATCATGTCCTAATAGATCTGGCACAGATTCTAAAAGTCTGACTACCAGAGATTTCATTTGGATAGCAGCTAAAATGAATAGTTGCAGGGGGAGCATTGACACAGTCTCAATTAGAAAAAATGAGGGTAGGAGCTTAGAGTGGTGGCAGCCAATGGGATGAATAAAGACAGCCAATTTCTGAGAGAAGAAGAAAAGAATGATCCAGCAAGCAGTGAGAGGGGATACAAGTGAAAACCCACTGGAACCCTAATATAAATTGAAAAGAGCCTTAGCATCCAGGTTCCATTAGGGTAAGCATCCAAAGGTTCAAATGCTTATCCAAACTATTTAAGACCCTTGGGTCTGCACAACTGGCTAAGAATCTCACAATAACTGGTTTTCTTGAGAGCTTCCTGGCATCTCCACTTCCTCTCCTAACCAGAAAACCTGTGAAATTACCCTCTTGTTATCTCTGGATTCTTTCTTTTAGCCAAAGCCAGAACCAAGAAGTGAAAATATATTTATCAGAACTTCAGAAATGTATCAAAAATTATTGACCATCTCTAGCCAAAATTCTAGTGATGGATTCAAGAGATGAAACAATATACACACATTACATCTTCATGATGTATCTGAAAGCAACACATGAGCTGGTCTTCAGTAGAAAATTTTGTTGTGAATGTGATTATGAAGTGGTTGAATTAAGTGATGTGATGCTGACCATGACTAACCAACCAATGGAAACCAGGAGAAGCTATTCTGAATTAAACATCATAGTCAGCATTTCTTGCCACTACTTTTGCATAAGATCTCCAAGATATGTCCTACCATCTGCTCACACTGCCAAAACACTTGTGCAAGCCCTAACTATAGTGACCTCTGTCTATGGCAACACTCCATACCCCTCAAGCCAATTACAAATGCTGCTGGTAAGATCATCATCCATCTCATTGAGCATGCTATGTTACCTCTTCTAAGTCTTTGATCCCCTCCACAAGTATCAAACACAAACTTCTTGTCCCAAGCTTCAAAATTCTGTTCGGTTCCATCCTCTTATCATGAGGTTGATTCCTACCATTCCCCCACAAATGATTCCAGTCTCAATCATTCGCTTCTCTGTTTCTCCCAGAATCATTTTTCTGATTTCTCTCATGCATATGTAAGGAAACTATTGGTCCCTTACTAAAATTTGTGAGTGACTTTGCTTGGCCCTTTTCCCATACCAGGAGAAAGTGGAATAGCCAAAAAGGAGTCAGGATCCTGGAATTGACAGGGCCTCTGACGAATCAGAGAGCTCCAGACCAAAGCCAATGCGAAATAGTCAGGACCCCAAGTCAGTCTGATTCATCAGGCAGCTGGGCCAGTCAGGGCCTCTGTGTTCCGGGGGGAGAGACAGAAAGAGCAGCAGCACAGCAGGCTGAGGGGCTCTGCCTGGAAGCCAGGAAGAACTGCCTAAAGCCCAATGAAAAGTACCAGAGAGCCATCGAGCAGCGTGAAAATGGGTCATTATGGAAAGCTGAAAACACAACATGAAAATGTGAAGGAACCAGGTGGGAAGGGACCTGAGGAAGGAAGTGAACAGCAGCAGTAGTGAAAGCAAGGACCTTGAGAGAGTCACCTGGGCATCAGAGACAAGCAGCAAGTAGAATGAAAAACAGTTACAGAGAAACCTCTCAAGGAGAGTAAGTGGAGTATCAGGGAGGGGGACAAACTGTGGAATGCAGTAACACGCCTCACTATACTGCTCTGAGACCAGCTGTGCAGAGGAACCATAACTAGCACGAGGTTTGGGGAGTTCCAGGCAGCACCTGAGTCCTGGAAGAAGGTGGCAAGTCTTTTGGGGTAGCTTCAGCCCACTCTAAGGAGACTTTTCTGGTCCATTCCTAAGGCATAGACTTGTGTGAGCTGTGCATAGCCCTGGACAAAGGTGGCCCCGTCCTCACAGTAAAAAGAGTGAGTGGGGATCAGAGGAGGACTTATTTTTCTCTTTTTCTCTCCTTTTCAGTTGACTATTGGGGTCTGTGAGTGACCACTCCCCCCAAGTGAGTTCTCAGCTGGTGCATTCACCCATTTGGGAACTGGATCTTCTTCATTCACCAAAGTCTACTGTGAAACAACATCTAGTGATCTTTTGAACCAGGGTCAATGTTGAAGGGGAAGATTTTGGGCTTGCACAAAAAAGACAAAAAGGTGTGTGTGCGTGGGAGGTATAGGTGTGTTTCTAGACATTGTGGTGATGATTTCAGTGGAATTCCAAGTGAAGTCATAACCTGGTGAGTGTGGAATTATCTTCATCACACATCCCTTCTGGAACTGTCAAACCAAAGAGCTAAGTGTCACCACCCCACAGGAGAGACTGTTCCTGTTTAAAGTTTGGTGGTTTGTTGTATGGACACATACAGAGTAAATAGTTTAGTATGTTTTCTCATCTGGGTGCAGGAAGTAGTGTAAAGATTCCTTTTCTTATATTTTAAAATCTTTCAACTGCTTAGTATATTTTGAAGCCTTCTATAAAGCTGTCTCTTGTTTTTAGGCTGTTCCTGAGAAATATAAATCTGTTTTATTTAATTTGGTGTTTTGTGTGTGTGCCCTTTTTAACATTTTAGTTCAAAATAAAGCTACTACCCCCAGCTCAGGGTTTGTTACTTATTGGGAATCTAGTAACTGTGTGGATCTGATGTGGTAAGCAGAGCAATGGAGGAGGTACTGTGACAAGAGGGTGAGGCTATTTGAAAGCTCCCTCACCACAGTTTCCAGTGTTCAATCTGTCCCCAGGTCTCATGGGGCAGCTGTGACATCCCTCAAGAGGGAGGGTAATTGGGTTGCAGCCTTAAACCCATTTCTAGGGTCTTCTGGAGACCAAGTAGTCAAGACCCTGCTGGCATAGCCAGGCTAGGTAGATCAGAGGAAGGAAGTCCCCTAGAAGTAAGTGTCCCACCCCTTCCCATAGGTGGGGAACCACACCCACACAGCCTGTTCCTCTGGGGGTGGTGAGAAATGGGTTGCTGATTGTCCCATTGAGATAACAAAGGGTGCGGTGGGGTGCCATTTTACATTACCCCAGCCCCATGACATTTTGGTGCCACAAACAGGATAGGATTAGATCTTCTCTTACTCTGTAGAGAAGTATAAATCCTGGATAGTTGTTCAGACACAGTGGACAGCAGTGGGACATAAGTGAAGATCATGGAAGAGAAAAGTGAGCAGTTAAAAGAGCTCCAGAAGAATCCAAGTAATCAGAGCAGGCCAGGTTCTTGCAACAGGCCCGAGAGGTGCAGAGAGATGCATGTCCTTTGTCAGACCCGTTATTGAGAAGCAGTAAGCACAGCCAGCTGCATTGTATATATCCTGCAATCACCCAATCCCTGTTTTCTCTGGATATCCCACCAAACCAGGAGATCTCAAAGTGGGAGAGTGGGTAGCTGCCACTAAAGCTACCCTGAGGATCTTGCAAGTTCCAGTAGAGGATCAGGTCAAGTTAGTCAAACAGTATATAGGGGGGCAAGCACACAGTACTGTCAAGTTCTCCAGCTTTACCAAGGAGAAGGACATCCAAAAATATTTCAGGATTTGACAGAGGTCTATGGGGACAAGTTACCCTTGGACACCAGGCTGAAGGTGTTAGTGAAAACAAGGTCCTAAAGAGTCTATTAGGGCATTTGCCCATGATTTGAGAGAGGATGAGTGTGGTGCAACAAGGAGAGCCAAGTAGGGTTTCACAGCCAGAGGTCATACTAAAGGAGCAACTTGCCCTGGACTTCCATGATGGTCTCTTGAAAAAGGAGGTGAAATGGAAGAACAAAGAAAACTTGGACTTAGCATGTGTGGAACTGAGGCAAGCCACTATCAAATGGGTGGAGGAAGAGACCTTGGCCAAAGTAGGTGCACCTAGCTCTAGCATCTGAAATTGTGCTAGACCCTTGGTTCACTCCACCACATCTGAGCATGGCCAGAAGGATCTAAATCTGGAGAGTCTGAGTGAGCCTATCCAACTCCTTGTCACATGACAGGAGGGGTTATTCCAGCTCTTAACATCACAGAGCAGTGAGGCCAAGAGAGAGAACTCCTGTATCAAAAGGCCCAAGTGAACAGCATGGAGGAATAGGGAAAGTACATCTGTTATTTCTGTGAGAAGCTAGGACATATAGCCCAGGAGTTTCCACTTCAGAGTCCTCAAAGGGAGGCTCCAACCAAGATTCCTCCATCTAAAACCACCTGACCTACCATGGGAGGTCAGGTGGCTGCTGTAGGGCAAGAAAGTTAACTGGAAAATGACCCTGACAGTGAGTTTAAGGAGAGGGCATTTGGAAACTGTCAGGTCATAGAACAAGAGAGAGTTGGAATGTCTACCCTTTGTTTATTGGACAGTGGGCTTCAGACATTACCATCATAAGCTCATTTCAACTGGCACTTTTGGGATAATATTCACCAGATGAAGGATGTGGGTTTTGTAAGGATGACAGCAGCTAATGGACTAAAATTCCTGGTGCTCAGATGCCTGAACATGCCAATAACACTATTAGGACAGGCTTTTCCAACAAAAAATGTGTTTGGCATCAAGGATGCAGTTACCAAAAGCCCTGGGGAGAGGCTGATCCCAGGCATTGTAGAAATGAACATCCTCAAAGAGCTAACTGGATTAATGCCTCTGTTTAGATGGTTTGCCTCTGCTCAGGGCGGGAAGGCAATGGTGTCCCAGGTTCAGGCCCTGGATCTCAAAATTCTTCTAGATAATATCATCATCAGAACTAAGATGTCTCCACAAAGTATTTTCACTTTGGCTTTGACAAAACAGCATATTTCAAAGAAATGAAACTTTGTCTAAAATATTCCAGCTGTCTCTAGTATATATACACACTAAATGTGTGTGCATATAGAAATATGTGGTTACATATGTTTCACTATCCCTTTCAATCTTTCACTTCCTCATAATAGAAAAAAAAAAAGCAAAATATGGTTGATATCCCACTTCTGCTTTTGTGTGTCTTCATATTACTGGGCCAGATCCTAAGCTGAAGTAAACTGGTCTAGCTGTTTAATGTTATATTAATTTACCCCAACTAAGGATCTGGCATTACATGATTTGATGTAAAAAATATCCAGTATCCTCAAATTTAAAAGAAAGAATAAATAACTGGGGATTGTGGAATCATCTGGAAGACCCTAGATAAACTTTTAAAGTTAAAAACTAATCTCTAATTACCCAATTCTCTATTCACCTATTCTTATCATTATCTACTTCCTCACCTTTCCAATAGGGATTTGATTTGGATGGTGCAGAAGCCTATATCTATATATAAAATTCTGACTAGTGTTTATAACACTGTATAGGGAAGTGTTATTACTGATCTTCATTATGTCATCAGTCTACAACCTTGGTATGAGTGAGAACAGACCGATCTACCCAGTCATAAGAAGAGCCATGGGATCATAAGTATGGGTTTAGTATTTAGAGCCTAGATTAGAAGAGAATAGGTATGCTGTTAGAAAAAGCTTGCATTAACTATTGAGGGGAAGGTGATGGAATAGTGAGGTTAATATATCAGAGGGCACATTCTTACTTGAAATGTACTAAAAGTTCATTTCTTACATAAAAAAAGTCAGTTCAGGCTTCTCCCCAATGTGTTCCAAGTGAATTCACCGATACAGAGAGTACTCCAACACTCTGACACTTCTTAAAATTACCAGCAACATTTTACAATTGTTATGTTCACACATACATCAAAAGACCAAACTTGTATTTTCTTATGTTCATCTCATAGGGTTGCTGAGTATGCTTCCTGTCAGGCTTTGTTTCAAAGAGTATTATGCAATGTTCATCACAATGCAATCACTGAATGAAAGCATACATAGAATGCCACTTCACCTCAGCTGCTTGAAGTCTGTTTGTTCCTTTAAAGAGCCCTAGAAGTCTCTGCTCTCTTTTCAGCTGGAGAAATATTATTTCCTTCTGAAAATCTTGATGCTATTGCAGAAGAAGATTATGGTACCCAATGAAAGAAATGCTAGGGATTTGCTGAAAGCAAACACTATAGTTTGATGTTAATAATAAAATAAATAATAATAATAAATGTGCATTGTGTGTATAAGGCCCTGATCCTGTGAAGACTACTGCACAAGCAAACCCCTGCACTGGGTGGAAGTCTAAGAGTATGTCTACACCATTAAAAAAGCCCTATGGCAGTAAGTCTTAGAACCTGGGCCAACAATAGCAGTGTAGATTTTGGGCTCTGTTTGGAGCCTAGGCTCTGAGATATTCCCCCCTTACTGAGTCTTAGAGCTTGCACATCAGCCCAAGCAAGAATGTCTACACTGCTATTTTTAGCCTCATAGCACAAGTCCCGCGAACCCGAGTCAGTTGACCCAGGCTCTGAGACTCACTGCTAGGGGTCTTTTTTTGCCATGTATACATAACCAAAGAGAGGTCCTGTAGCGAGGCGGTGGGATACCCCACAGCCCTGTTGAGGGCCGAACCTCCCCTAACACCAACATGGGCGGAGCCACTGGGTCTGGCGCCCGCCCCTCAGAAGTCATGGCGCCGACCCGGAAGTATAAAAGCCTGCCTGCAGAGCTCCGTGGAGAACAAGCTGCTGGAGAGAGCAGACATCTGTGGCCGAGCTCCCGCTTGGGAGACAGCAGCAGGCCGTGACCAGCCTGAGGACTCACCAGGCCAGCCGAGCCTACCCCTCGCCCGTTACCCCAAGGTGGACTGGCCGAGCCTGCCCCTTTCCAGCTACCCTGAGGAGGAACCGAGCCTGCCCCTTTCCAGCTATCCCGAGGAGGAGCCGAACCTACCCTTCACTACCTACCTGGAGGAACCGGTGCTGGTGGAGACCACCGAGAACACTAGTACAGCCCAGGTACCCTACGAGGGGGAGTGTGGAAATAGCCCAGGGACAGCCGACCCCAGTCTGGCTACAGCACTGCCAGAGCCTATGTCAGTGTGTTGCGGCCAGGATCCTCACTAACAGCAGCAAGTTTCTGCCGCTGCTAGGACCCCAGGCTGGGACGCAATGGAGGGGGAGGGCTTGTGTCCCCACTGCCACCCACTCCTTGGGTGGCAGACTCCCCCTTTCCCTGGCCTAGAGAGGCTGGGACCTCTTGCTCATTGACTTATACCTGCTTAAGGGCCTGGGTTCCTGACTATTTGATTGCTGCCCCACCCTGACCGAGGGCCTGGGCTGCTACAAACCCATTGACTTAGCCCTGCTTAAGGGCCTGAGCTCCAGACTACATGGTTGCTGCCCCACCCTGATTGAGGGCCCAGGGCTTTTCTTGAACTATTGGCTCAGCCCCTGCTTAAGGGCCTGAACTCCTAACCGTGTGTTTGCTATCCCACGCTACCGCTGGACCAGGACTGATGGCAGACCAGAGCGAGGCGGTGGGATACCCCACAGCCCAGCTGAGGGCCGAGATGGGTCCATTTACAGAATCAAAGCCTAGCTCCCGGAAAATTCTCAATGTTCACATTGGAAATAATCCTGGCCCCAGTGAAATCAAGGAGGACTTCCCCCCATTTTCTTTAGTCACAATGACTTCTTAGATTGTGTACTTTAAACTCAATTGTCTTAGTCACCTTTTTAACTTGCAGTATAAATAGTCCTACATATTTCAAAATGATACCATATGTATTATTTCAGGTAAAAAAAGGTAGAAATGTCTGTGTGTGTGTGTATATGTGACACTGGTGACACCACTTAATTTTTCCCCATTTGAAAAATTGCAGTAATGATACTGACCGTCCTTTTGTAAAGTGTTTTGAGATCTACTCATGAAAAGCGCTCTATAAGAGCTAAATGCCATTAAGCTTGCTGAGCACTTCTCATTATAAGACCTTGTAATGGGTTGGCACCCACCTCTTGTGAGTGCCCCCTGCTGATTGGGCATGTCTGTGTTCTTTAGAGCTGGAGACCCCTTTCAGTGGTTCTCAGGTGGGTTTTCAGTGACTCAGCCCTCCAGCCAAGTCACACTATATGCATATTAGCCAGGAGAAACCCCTTCCAGGGTATACAGTCCACAGGGGCCTATCTCAGTACCCCTCTGGTGGTGTCTCTCTAGCCCTCCTTGGACTTTAGTCTTTAAGTAGTCCAGCACTGGTATGGGGCTGTATCACCAGGGCTTCCTCGCTGGAGAAACAATCTTTGTAACCCTCCCCAGGCTCAGTCCTTACTCAGTCCCTAGCAGCCAGCCAGGAGCCTCTCACTCCCTTGGTCCCTGCCAGCAGACTTAGCTGTCCGCAGTCCTGCTACTCTTCGAGGCAGCCAGGCCTGAAGTCCATTCTTCTCCTGCTCCATGCAACAACTAACTACTACCCTATTCTGCAGCTCCTTTTATATGGCCATCCTGGGTCCTGATTGGCTTCTTCCTCTGCAGCCACTCTAGCCTGCTTGGAGGACCTCTCCACTCTCCTTTCCTGGGATGGGTGTGGCAGAAGCTTGAGGCCTCCAGCAGCAGGCCTTTAAGCCTAGTCCACTCCATCACAGACCTGTTTTTCAGTTGCTTCTGACTTTACCAAACTTTAACCATTCAGGATGAAATTTTCCATACCTAGTGTCTGCATCAAGCTGTTTTTTGTTGTTGGTCTTTTTTTTAAGTTTCAGCAAAAAAAAAAAAAAAATGATTCATCTATTTTGGAGAGCAAGATTGGGGACAAATATGTTTTTGCCCATGTTTTAAAAAAAAAACACAATCATTTTGTTGAGAAGCTCTAACATCTCCATTATTTAGAACAGGGACATGCTCTTGGGTTAATTTAGCAGGGGGTTGCCTTTGTGTCAGAGATCTGACTTTTACTGTTCCTGTGCAAACATATCAAAATTTGGACAAGTTATGAGCCTTTGAAAAATTGCAGTTCACACTTGTTCAATAGAGTTTTGTTGGTGTTTGTCTGCTAAATTCTCTGAAGATTCTATCTGTACTAAGCACGGCACCAGCACTGGACTGCAGGAACTGAATATGTCTGTCTCTGAAATTGCTGCTCATGGATGAAGCTGGCTACTGAGGCACTGGGCATCACATCTGAAAAGAGGGAGAATGTCTGTGCCAAGCTCTCAGTGTTACCCCCTGCAAGTATGCAGGCACTGGACAAGGAAGCTGTCTGTCTGGAATGCATAAGGGAGAAAAGCCAGATATGGATGAGGTGGTGGAAGAAGTAGACTAAGACAAATAACCTCAGAAGGTGGACTGGGAGATGGCATAGAAAGAAACTGGGAGTGGGGGATGGATAGAGAGGAGGAGAGTGTGTGGGGATACTGGGAATAAGAAGCCAGGGAAGAAGGTTGGAACTGAAAGCTGGGATGAAGGAAAGACTGAAGCTTATGTGGGGAGCCCCCCCGCCCCAAAAAAAATAAGTGAGATTAGCTGGGTAAGGAGAGTCTGACTGTCATGAGGAGCTGGAGAGGAAAGATGGGAAAGAGAAAAGACAGAGACACTGGCAGGATGGAAGGGAAAGCTGAAGAATGAGTCAGGCTTGGGGAAAACAGAGTCTTCTGTGGCCACAAGAGCAAACTTTCATCCGAATTCTATATAGGTTTTGTGATGCTAGCAGACCAGATGCCAGCTCATACCAAAGTCCCTAGGCCTCACTGAACGCTGACAAATACATAAATGGAAACCAGTCTGGCTCACTTGTCTGTTAGTATTGTTAAAATACTAACATATTGTTTGTTTTATAAAAATGTGTTTAATATTTAGGCTTTATGGAATGCTTGTGAGTTGCTGCATGCATTAATCTCACCTATAATATCTGTATTCCATGTTATAAGGTAATATTTAAGTGTTTCTTTGTAACTAAAAGTGTTTGCTACAAAACTGGAAGCATTCAGGGCCAGGAGAGAAGCATTACCAAGTGTGAAATACTAGTTTACCATAAGAGGTGTCATCTCTTGTCCAACAAAAGAACTTCTATAGATAGGATGGAATATCAGTGGACAAAATGATTGCTCCCACACACATTCACGAAGAGGGGATGTGCACAAACCCATGTCACATCAACTCTGGGAGAAGGGAATAAAAATCCCTGACTAGAAGGAATTTTATCATGATGTTGCTTGGAATTTGGAGAGGGCAATATTTCTAAGCATAAAGAAGGGATTCCCATGCTGCTTAGATTGGGTTACCCCTAAAGGACATAGAATGCTTACACATTATAGGAGCGTCTATTACCTTTTAGAACCTAAGACAGTAACTCATTTGTGTATGTATGTTTACCTGCTTTAACCTTCTGAATAACTCTCATTTATTTTTCCTAATTAATTAATGGCTATGAGCATTGTCTTTGGTGAGAGATATAAGGTACAATTGACCTGGTATAAGTGACTGGTCCTTTGGCACTGGGATTAACCTGAATATTGTTGTGACTTTTGGTGTAAGGGGCCATCTATCACAAAGACATCCTTGCATGGGTGGTAAGATAGACTGGAATGCCCAAGAGGACTGTCTGTGACTCTATGTTAAGACTGTTATAGTGCTTGAGATGTTCACAACTGATACTTGGTAGGTGAAATCTAATTATAAAACATATAACCATTTAGGGGTTTGTGCTCTGGTTTGTAATAGTCTGCCTTGAGGTTCGCACCCATGTTTGTGAACTTCTCTAGACAGCTTTACAGATTCATATACTGTGCTCATCACTAGAGTATCTGAGGGCATGTCAACACTGCATAAAAAGTGTGTTCTTAACTTGGGATAGCTAAATTGGGTTAAAATACAATTAGAGACATAGCAACTCTGCATTTAACTTGGGTTAGCAGCTCAGGTTAAACACTGTAAGGAGGCCTGAGGCTGAACTCAAGCTGCTAACCCGAGTGAAGAGTCTTCAGTGCAATTTTAACCTGAATTAGCTAATGTGGGTCATCTAACACTAGTTCAGAATGCAGCTTTTATTTGTAGTGTAGACATACCTGAGTGCCGTCTAGTAGTTCGTTGAGCAATGTGACTTACAACTGTAACATGGGCATGCTAATAATACCTCCATCTCACAGGGGGGCTGTGAAAATAAATGAAATAATGTTTGTGAAGCTCTCAGCCATTGTAGTGATTAGTGCCATAGAAAACCCCATGAGGAAATTAATAGTTTTGATTTCAAAGTAGGGTTTGAATAGTGTGAAGGACATGAGACTTGGGGCCACACATTGAACAACAACGATAAAATATTGAATAGCTGCTTATTCAGTAAGTACCATTCAGCCTGTGCACTAACTAAGACAGGGAGTCATCTGGAAAAAGTAGTATGTGACCATATTATTAAGACTTTATCATAATGAAAATGCACAAAGTTTGACAGGCAAATTTAATTCTGGCATTTCCTAGATTCTGATTGCTTGACTCCGCGACAATAATTTTCTTTTAACTTAGTTTTATGTTTTTTATATATATACACACACACACACATGTGCATGTGCATATATTTAACATGTATATGTGTGAGTATTTTAATATTTTTATAGAAAATACTCACACATATGTGTTAAATTGTGGGTATCTTTTAAAATTGTAAAGTGGAACTTGACAGAGATAAAAACTCATTCCTACAAGTAATGAACATATGGAAACTGCTCAGACCAATAGAAAATAGTGATAAAATCTGAAAATATCTTCAGGGATACTCTGCCTCAGAGTCTTTTCTAATGCACATAAGTTATCCTTGAAATATCCCAGCCACTTACATGGCAAGGAAAAATAACCACAGTATTTAGATGGTCTGATTCTGTGTTTTTGATGTATTTCATCAAGGAGAATAAGTATATTAGGACACAGAGGAAAAAAGCTAACTTCTAAGAAAGAAAAGCAGCATTTGCTCTAGGTATTACAGGCAATCCATATATTAACAAAATAAATACATTAAAATCCCTGTGTTTCTTATACACCTTTTATTTTTTCATTTTATTATTATTTACTTATTTATTATATGGGAATAAAAAAAAACACCCATGATAGATCAATTTGCAATCATTAATAACTTAAGTTACCACTGTTGCCTATGGGGGTGGTGTTTGACCCCATACAACATGGGGATTTGTTCCATGTCACACTGGTGATAGAAGAAAGAAAATGAGCTCATTTCTTACTGTGGCATGATCTTCTCATTCCCACACATATCCATGGATTTCACAATGATTGGTGATTGTCAGTGAAAGATTGCCCCACTTTGAAGCATAAGTATAAATTACTTACCTTGATACAATGAGATAATTCATTACCATTACTGCTACAATATTGTGTGTGCAATATTGCACGCCATTAAAAATTAGTTTATTGATATGCAGTAAATGGAAGACAGAGTTTCCATAAAGTGATCATTTGTACCAGCTTGATATTACAATGTTGTTCCCTCTCTTGGTAACTTAGAAAGAAATAAGCATTACATGAAGAAAATCTAAATTTAGTCAATTTTCCACAGTATTAAACAACCACTGTGCACTCTATTTCTTTTCACATTAAAACAAAAATGTATTAATAGACAGTTATAGGATATAAACAATGTGATTAAAAATACCCACCAAAATGACCTCACCACACATTAAGTGGTGGGGACCATTGTCTGTCTTGTTAGAAAAGGTGTGTGTCCCTTTAAGAACTAGAAAGCCAAGGAGTGACATTCTGCTGCATCTGCAGGGCAGGTCAGTGTGGGGATGCTGACCCATCCCTCTCATGTGACCAGAGGAGAGTTGGTACGATATAGGTGCATGCCAGTGCAGGAAAAGCCCTCTTTTACTGGGACCAGGAGGAGCAGCACCCACCCTCCCAGCCATCAAGATTGTGAAATATTAAGCTTTGTCAGGGTCTGCTGTTGGTATTGCTCTAGTCGCTTCTTTCTCAGGGGGTTGGGAAGGAATTTTTCCCCCACCACCAGATTGGCCAAGGCAAAGTAGGTTTTTTTTGTTTTTTTCCCCCCCCCCCCCACAGTCAGTTTTTTTTGGGGGGTAGAGGGGCTTAGTTGGGGCAAACAAGAAACAGGAGTTAGGCTATGATATGGTAACTCATTATACAAACACTAGTCCAGTGCAGGTACTCCATAGGGAAGGGATAGAGTGATCAGATCATAGCATCATAGAAGATTAGGGTTGGAAGAGACCTCAGGAGGTCATCTAGTTCAACCCGCTGCTCAAATGTAAGGGATTTCAAGGAAAGAAACAGAAACAGTGGGCTTCTATATCTAATACATCAGGGATTCCCACTACTTTCTAGCGCCCCGCACCCACCTTAATCCTCATTTGAGGGGGGGAGATGGTGAGGTCCCAGAAGTGGGTTGGCTGGGGACAGGGATGATAGGTAAGGGGGAGGACTGACAGAAGCCTCCCAGATATATATTGAAATTATTAGGGAATTACTTGGACTGTACACTTCTATCTGCCAGATTCTTCCAGACATGTAAGAATAAAGTTGTGGCATAATTAAACCACATCCACTTCTGTCCTTCTTCCAGCATAGCTGGACACTAAACATTTTGAAAATTCAGGATTAATTGCTAAACTAATAAATAGTTGCTCCTTAGGCTCAGACTTAGAGTAGAAATATGTAGCTAAATTGGAAAAGCAAAAAAAGGATAAGTTTAGCAATAACTGAGGAATTTTGTGAAAATCATGCAAACATGCAAATTAATGCTTTGGGTATGTTGAATTACTAGGGCCTTTTCATAGGCAGTTCTTTTGCAGTTGAGGGCTTTTTATCAGGGGATTGTATGTATGATAATGTGCTACAAAGTTCTTAACTGAATGATCTAGTATTCTTCAGAGCAGGAAAGGTTATTTCATTTATTGAATGCTCCAATTGCAGTAATGAAGACTCAGAGGAAAACAATGCCACTTAAAAGCAGAGATGTGGCTGTTTAAAAAAAGCTAGAAAGCCCCTTTCTCTTAAATCAGGTAGGTATTCATATAGAGCCAGGTTCTGATAGCCTTGCTCAGTTTATGCTCATTCCAAACTCTCACTGAATTCCCTGAAGAATGATTGAATACAAATTAAGGACATCAGAGTGTGGCTAATAAGAGAATGTATGACTCATGATGGAAAGGGTCCATTGGCCTGCTCCCTACTTTCAGCTCCAGCTTCAGCTCCTGTACTGGTGGCCCTCCACATAATCTTCACTGGGTGCTGGCAGACCACTCCTCACTAGCAGGCCTGTTGGGGAAAGTCCAGTATGGCCCATTGCTTCCCTTAATCTGTAGAGGGTATTCTTGGGTGGCAATAAAATATACACTAGCAGAAATCATTCAGAATTCTTAGCTTGCAGTTTCTTGGGAGAACAAGGGTTTCCCTAGCTATCACACATAGGCCTGGATCAATGGATGGCAGTGACATCTGCCTATCTTATGCTTCTGATTGTTGGGAAGAAGAAAAACATTCCAGGGAGAAACTAAAATACCTGCTATGGAGAAAAATAACCCCCCAACATCATCAGAAAACCAGAGAAACAGTCACTTGGCCATAGACTGGAGCAGGAAGTCAGGGAGTAAGCAGTGAAACTCCATTCACAGACCAAAGTTTAATAGAGTAGTCCCAGGAATGATGGGAAGAATTAGCTGGATGCTAATTTTTACACACTGCATATTTCTTAGAAGTGAAAACACCTCATTGGATTCATGCAAACATCTTCATTTTATCCATGGATATTAGGAAATAGCTATGAATCTCACATCAGTATAAACCTCAAGAACGTACACTGAATTTACACTGGCATAACTGAGATTGAATGTGGCCCTAATGCTGGCAAAAAATAATTTGTGTATAGCAGCAAGTCAAAAAATATGGCAAGTAAATTAGAGGGGTAGTATGGTTGTTTGTGCTATCCTCATTTATTATCAGGTCAGAAATATCAGTGATTTTATTACTGGAAAATAGATTTTAAACTCTTTAGTCTTAATCCTGGGAGAATAATCTATAGATCTGGATTGAAAGAATTCTTCAGCTGATATACTACTGACAAATCACAAGACATTTCTACATGCTCAAAAATGTGCATCTTGTCAAAATGTATCATTTAAAAAAATTTCAGACTCTTCAAATGATTGCATTATATGATATTGTACTGTCAACTATAAAAGTGTATTCAATCAGAAAGAACAAGACATGTTGGAATCTCGTTGATACAAACCCTTTGAAACTCATTCAACTAATGGCAAAGATCACCAGGTTCAGCATAAAAAAATATCCCCTTAATATTCTTATTCATAATTGTAAGCCTTGGTAGTTTAGCTTCCTCCACAAAGACAGTATTGAAATATTATGCTTCCTTTTTTAGTCCTGTAGGAAGCATGAAGTTGTGTGGGGAAAAAATAAACAACCAACAGATCAGAAAATATTTATCTAGACATTTACAACAGATTTCTATGCACCAATAGTGCAGTTATTATTGATATCCATTTAGTTCATGTTGTTCTCATCTGTAATGCTGAAGCATCATTTACCATCTCAACTAACATTTCCTTATTATGTTACCAAAAGTTTTATATATATATATATATATAGTATATTCAGATCTCGGTATTTACCAAATACTTAGGGCCTTTGCTAACATGATCAAAGGGGAGTCTTTATAGGTAAAGCAAAAGGAGAGTCTTTTTCTCGGCATCATGCACACTGATCAGTTTTACAGGATTACCAGCATACTGTTTCCCTACTTACTATCAAACTCCCTCCCTAGAGAGTAAGGTGAGGGACAGTGATCATGCCCTTACATATGTTCTGGCATCCAGCAAGTCTCCCAAATTTGGCAGAACCCCTTGCTGGTTTCTTGGGAGGAACTCCACCCAGTGAGAGAATGATAAAGTGAAAATATGTTGAAACTTGGACTTCCCAGCTCCCCATGTAGCGGAATCCCCATAGCTGATAATATAATCCTAAGGGCCTGATTTTGCTCTCATATAGGCATATGAAATGAATCCCAATATTTCAACAGGAGTCACCTGAATATTCTGAGGGCAAAATTTGGGTCAAAGATAAGATTAAACTAAAATCATCACATATTCAGGTATCACAGTCACTCCAAAGATGAATAATCAAATTTATAGATGAGTCTCTCTCTTTCTCTCTCTATCTCTCTGTAAAATATTCCGTTGCACACTATATTAAAGACACAATAAAAATAAAGGCAGAGATTTTCAAAAGAGCCTAACAAAGTTGGGTGCCCAGTTCCTATTAGAATTCCATCATAGTTGGGCACCTAGCCCCTTTTTGCTCCTTTGTAGGTCCCAGCCAAAATACTTACCTAGTGAATCATCCATGCTGATATCATAGAGGAACAGCACACAGTGAGGACAGCCTTTATTGTAGCAGCAGAAACCAGCATAATTATTTGTATGGTTTAATTGTTTTATTATCAATCTTAAATTAATTACCTTAGATTTCCTAAAAAGGTGGCTCAAGCACCCCAAGCTATCATGGGCTTTTTACTTTTTTATTATGGTCTTAAAAAGATATGGTGTATAATGTGAGAATAATGATATTGTATAATGCATTAGATCTCATCTTCAACTGATGATCTTATTGGCTTAGATATCCACATCGCAAAAAATAAATAAATACTGAATTTGTTTATTGATCAAGGTTGATGCTTTCATATCTATTTTATGTAGTTTGTACAATGTTGTTTTTTGTTGTTTGAACTTAAGCTATTCTCTCAGCTATCTTTGTATTAAGAATACCAATTAGATGACAGTTTTTGAGTCTAAATCATTTTATGCTAATTTTGCCTACACTTTTAGGTTTATTAATAAACAATATGTGTTTCATTTTCAGTTGCATTAATATTTTATGCCTAAAATTGCAGATGTAGCAAGTTTGCAGCAAATTCTTTCTGGCTAGAATTTAAATGAAAGAACAAAGAAAGTATTCAGTGTATTTGAATTTATAAAAAGCTCAGGGAGGATAATATATTTAGGTTTGATATACGAAGTTTGATCAAATCAATACCCTTATTGTATAACCATTTTTTTGCTTTATGAAGAAACATTTAGTTTACAAAATGACTGGGAAAATAAGTAGGTAGATGAACTTACATTCTGTTGTAAAGCAAAATAAGACAAGAATATAAAGCAATTCCCAGAATTTCCTATTATTTATCTCTACATTTTGTAGCTTTTCTTCTAATGCACCTGAAGGGAATTTGAAAAGGTGCTGATGAACTGTTATTTCATGTTTAAATGTATATTTGTTTTGGGCTGGATTGTGCCTTGAAGCACTGCTTTTAGCAAGGGTTGGTAGACACCATGCAGTACCTCATAAGTAATCCCAGCGGCATGGACTGAAAATTACACTTCAGGGATACATTTCCTGCTTCCTTCTTTCAACCTTTCTTGCCTATACCTAGTGCAAAGGGAAATCTTACATCTAATGCATTATACCATCGGTGCACATGAAAGTGACATTTCTTGTGTAGAAATCCTTCATATTACAATGAAGATGTCATCATAATTTCTGTCCTCAGTCTATTGAATTATCTGGATAAAGTATAAAAAATAATCATGAAAAGTATAATCATATCCATCAGACGGACAGACAGAATCTAATGTTCAGTTATTGGCGTATCCCAAATCATTGTTTAAGTGGGGCAATCCCTCTTCCAGACTCCCTCTTCCTCCCGCCTCAATTTGCATTCACACTCTTGAACCACAAGACATTCCAGCAGGAAAACAACGTTTGTCTAAGTCATTTTGAGAGGGAAAACAATCCCTTCTCCCCTAGCTCTCAGCAAAATAACACAACAGGACTCACTTTTCTCTTTTTTTCTTCCAAATAAAATCAGTAGCCAATGTAGCTGGTGACTACCTCTCCTATCCATCAGGTGCTGAAATATTGTGGGGGGAAAGGCTGAGTCAGCACTGCATAAGAGTTCTTTTCTTCAAAAATGACTGCTGCTCCACTTATCTTCCTTTCCTCTGTATCACTGACCCCTCCTGAGACTGAAGTCTCAACTTCCTGAGGTGATAGCATGATGGAATGAGGCGCTTCTCAGTGAGATAATTCTGGTAAACTGATCCCAAGGGTCAGGGGAATAATTTTGGCTTCTCCCTCTAGTTGAGCAGAAGACCATTTGATAGCTAAAATAACTTAGAGGATCCAAATTTGGGCAGAGCTGAAAATCCAAACTGCTTAATCATCCCAAAGAATTGAAGCTATTTTGTGCCAACACTAGTTCTTCTCATATGAATGTAGCAAACAAGCATCCCTAGATGGCTACAGAAATAAGATGCCAACATGTATTTTCTCCATTGAGAGAGGTAACTCTGTTATCGCTGTATTATTTTTTTTCATCCCCTAGGGTAATTGTTTATCCACCTGCAGATTAACATGACAAACAGAACAGTCAATATTACTTTAGTATCACACTGAATTGTCTTCTTTAAGGCTATTTTATTTTCCCTTTAGGTTCTAAAGCTCAAATTTTCAGGACAATGCCTTTATTCAGGGTTCCTTGATTAGCTTTATTATATCTATGTTTAGAGTATGTTTATTACTCTATCTTACACAGTACCGCAGAGTAAAGGAAATTAATGTTTACTGTTGAAATTGTGGGTTTTTTTTAATTAACTTGTATTAGAACTGCAATTAACTGCATACAATGGAAGTAATAACAACTGTAGGTTAGTCATTTGTGTATCACACAAGTTTCTTTGCCTGTATGTGTATTGATTCAGGACACATTTTTATTTTGGAAGAATTACTCCCTTCATCCCTAAAAATATGCATAGGCAATCATTGATCCACCAATCACAGTGTACATGTAGGTGGTCTAGTCAGGTGCCCGATAAATCCATTTATGGATGACAAGCCCAATTTGAGAGCGAGACAGTGTGTTACAAATTTCACAGACCTATGTGTAGTCTGAGTTGGAGTCCAAAATTACAGCACGCTGCCATCTTATTTCTCGCTATGCTTCCATCCTCTGACTCAAAGCTGCTTCATGTTGAGTTTCACCCAGTGCCAGATATTCCCTCCAGATTTGATGGGATTCTGTGCACTCCTCACAGCTTTCTACATTTATGTTGAATGATTTCATATGATTTTTGCACACATCATGGTACCACCACAAAGGGCAATCCCACTTTCAAGAGCTATCTTGAATCTCGTTGTACAAAATATTATTGGGTATATGGTCTCTTCACAGTCTCCTGACATGACTGAGCCATCACAACCGCCTCTTCTTGAATGTGGTTTCTAAGTGTGTCCATCTTGCGAACTCAAGCACCTCTGTATTTGGTATTTTCTCTTCCCACTTCATTTTCAGGATCTTACGCAGGCATCTTATGTGGAAGCTGATCAGCTTCCTGACGTGCCTAGCATATATAGTCCAGGTTTCTGAAACATAAATCAGGGATGAAAATGCACAGGTCTCGTAGATTCACATCTTCACCTTGGTCAATAGTTTTCTGTTATTCCATACACATTTCTGTAATAGCCTGAAATTCTTTGCTGCTTTTCTGATTCTGTTAGACAGTTCAGTCTGAAGGTCAAGACTCCTGGTGATCGTCGAACCCAAGTAGCCAAAGCTGTTGATGATGCCAAGAGATGTACCCTTCAGACTGATGTTAGGCATTGGTTCCTCCACCCCCATGGTACATAATCAGTCTTCTTGAAACTAATTGTCAATCTGAAGCTCATGCACGACACAGAAAATCTACCCAAGAGATTTTGCTGGGGAGATTCACTGTGGGAAACCAAGGTCACATCATCCACAAAAAGGCAATCACTCAGAAACAGCCCTTTCTCCTTAGTTTTCATTCTAAAACTTGCAGCCAAAGGTCTGGGATGCTGTCACCTCACAGGGTCTTAAAGCCCAGGCTCCAGCCTGAGCTGGAAGTATACACTGCAGTGAAACAGCCTCACAGCCCAAGTCACTGGCATGGACCAGCTGTGGGTTTTTAACTGTAATGTAAACATACCCTAAGAGTGTATGGTTCAGTTGCTATATAATATCTTTGTTAAGACAGCCTAGAGGTGTCAATTGGGGTGTGGGCAAGGAGGGACAGGTTCCCAGTTTGCTAGTGATTTGGGACAATAACAGACGGCATCTCTCCATTATTTAACTAGTTATTTTACCTCATAACAATCCCAAATCAGTGCATCTGGCCTAAAATATATATGGGTTATTTTTATAATTGTTATGTTTTGTATGACAAATACTCTCAAATTAAGTTTGAATCCAATCTGAGAGCATAACAATTTTCTTGTGAATAAATTCATTTTGTAAGCCTTGTAAAAATGACCTGGTCATGTCACGGAATAAACACACATATTAGCTAACTATTCCATACATTCATCAACTATTATTTTACATCAGTATCCAGCATGTAACAAAACAACTGTTTGTTGTGCAGGCATTATTAGTTCCATGCAGATGAAGAGATGTCACACTAGAGAATTGTTGTTTACTTTATTGTTCTAAAAGGTTGAGAGCTCAAGGAGAGAAATGGAAAAGCAAATATTATGAAAAAATAGTTTAAAAAGAGGAAAATGGAAAATATAATTTGCAAATATGTTTCTCTTTACTAGCAGTATGATAAAAGATCTATTGTCTCATTAAAAGTTATAGTGTCTGATTATTTCATAATGTTCCACTGCAGAAATATAATAAGTGAATGCAATATTAACCTCTCTTGTACTATTTTCCTGATAAGTTAACATTCCCTACACTCTACACAATTAAGCTTTATGAATGCTACCACTAAGTGTATATTATTCCTTTGACTACTTTGCTTCTTCACTTTGGTCTTGATTCAGTCACTCTTTTCATTCAGGAAGGGTGCTTAGGCACATGCATAACTTTTAGTTATGTACTCAAGTCCCACGGGCAATTAACCTGGTGTTTAAATTTAGGCACATACTAAAGTGCATTTCTGATTAGACGCTTTTGTCTTTATTTTTCTCTTTTTAGTTGTGTGGAGGATATGGGGAATGGCAGCATCATCAACAGGTGGGTAAACATTCCTTCCTTCTCTGCCTTCCCAATTCATATAATTTTCTCAATCACTGCCACCAATCCTGTTTCATCACAGACCTCCCCTGCTCCTCTTTGTTTAAAGGGACAGTCAGCTTGTGAGCAGGCCTAATTAAGACTCATCCCCATTCCACCTCTAAGAGTACCCTTCTGGTCTTTGCCCTGGCTTTGCTATAATGAATGTTGCTATCATGACAGAGAGATTAGTAGCTTGGTAGTACATCTGAACTGCTCTTAAGAATAAAGTCAATATCTAAAAGAACTTCAAAACCTTTGTTGGGAGCTGTCTGTGGGTATATCTACAGTACAGTTACAGGTTGTGAGTGTAGCTTATGTAGACTTATCTGAGCTAGTTTTAATTTAACTAGTTCAGGTACCAGTACAGTGAAGCTGTGGAAATGTGTACTTCAGCTTGGGCTGTACAAGATTGCCTGGAATCGCTGGTAATTACTCATGGAACTAGCCCAAAATAAAGTATCAACTGCCATTGATTCACTGCTATCAGTGCCTGAGCAAGTTAGATTAAAGCTTGCTCAGGTTATGTCTACATGAGTTGCAGTCACACCCTATGATTGAAGTGTAGATATATCCTGAGAGTTTTGGTTACAATGTATTAAGCATGGAGTTGATTAAATCCTAATTTAATAGATTAGAAAACACAAAAGTAATTTTATAAAGAATGAATAGAGCAATGTACTGAAAACAGTACAACAAACAAAAGCAGCTAATTTGATCACACTGTTATCTACATGTAACACCGATAAACCCCAGGATTGAACCTGGATCTCTGGATCTAAATGCATGAGCTAAAAGCCTGTTAGCTAAGACTTTAGAGCAGACTCATTAATCTCTCTCTAAGTGGTCTCAGTGCCGCTAGAAGGGACAGAACACCACACCGAGGAGGTGTGTGGGTTACATACTTTCCCCTAGCTGAGGAAGCATGTCCTGAGCTTCAGAGACTTCCCAGTTGATATCCAAGACGAGCCGCCACTTGTAACCCTGACAGACCCCAGTCATCAGCGAGCGGGATCAAACCTGGGACCTCAGTGCATGAATCTCTACTGCATGAGCTAAAAGGCATATGTCCCTTAGCTAAGGCTGTAGAGCAGATTCATTTATCTTTCCTGCTCTGTAAGTGGTCTTGGTGGCACTAGATGGAACAGAACACCACACGCAGGAGATGTGAGGGTTACATATGCGCCAAAGAAACATTCAATAATATTGTTACAGTTCTTCAAAGACTTGCAGTCTTTCTTTTGTTTTTTCAAACATTAAATTCCTTGGATGTTCTTGGAAACAGGTATTGTCTGATATAGGTGAACATGCTCAATGCACTGTGAAGTTGGTGCATATTTAGATGAAGCATTTTGAGATCATTCGTATGTAGCATTAGTCACAAAACTATTTAAAGTCAGTTGTTATCAGAAGCCAACCTTGCCTTTCTCAGAGCTTTTGTGATTGCTTTTGGGCATAGAAACAGGCAACAGCGATACCCAGCAGTTAAAATATATATATATATATAGAGAGAGAGATACAGGCACCATGAATAGAATAAAATACAAGGCTGCTATTTGAAATAAAAGGCCTTTGCTATCACTGCAATATGAAGGCACATGTAAATAATGACTATTATTTCAAAGAGGCTAAATGACATGTCAGAGGCAAAATATGTCATGCTAAAAAGTCCTGCTGTTCAAAAGGCAGTTCAGGTTCCAAAGCAAACAGCCATTCAGCAAGTATATCCAATCTACTGAGTCTGAAGGTGAGGGAGAAGGGGAGGGGAGAATAATTTCCATGTTTACAGTGGATTTCAACAAATGAAGAAAAAAATCTCCATTTAAATAACCTTTACCATTACAGAGAAGGAAGTGAAGCTAGAAATTGCTACAATAGCACTCACTTCAGAGAATCACTCCAGAGAAAATTTGAGAAACAGCTTACTCAGGTTCTTTTGGAAACAGCCACAAGAAATAACCGAGAAGCCACTGATATAGGACATATCTCTGCCTTCAGATCATTTCAGCCTGCAGAGTCTCTGCCTTTAATAGTTCTTAAATGCAAGGGCTCAGCTCTCTGTTGAAGGAACTGGTATAAAAGCTGTCCAATTTGTAACTTTTTTCTGCTAAGTGTAGAATTGTATTTCAGGAAATGCAGACACATCCTTTGCTGATTAATAGCAAATTGTTACCTAATGAATGTATCACTTTAAGACTACCTTTATTCCACTAAAAAGTACAGCTTTTCCAAGATCCCCATTTTTTCTCCATCCCTATTGAACATTCTTTTCCAAACCTTGCCTCAGCTATTGTAGCTTTTTCTCTGGATCACTTTTGTTCTCATCTCATCCACTTCCAGTTCCTCCAGATTTTGTCAGTTCAGTTTCTTTGCTCACTACTCAGACCATGTTGTTACCCCTCCTGTAATGTACCATTTATAATGCAAAATTGAGAGCCTCATCCAAGAAGAAATTTAGGTATGAAGTCATGCTAATTTATGGTCTGCTTCTGAAGTCAAACAGCAAAAGTGAAACATTGTAGATGTTTAAATGGTTAATCAACTGTTATAGAAACCAGCAGGTCTCATTTTAACATTAAACTACATTTTCCCAAAATGTGTAGCCTTGGGACAGAGAAAGCGGGGGTCCTTCCCCACCCCTTCCACCTGCACTTACACCCCCCCCCACAGCCTCTCCATCTGGCACTCCTGCAGGGGGAGCGCTGGGCAAGCAGGCGGGAGCTGGGCACAGAGGCACCCATTTTTCTGGGGGCTCCCCAATTGGCCGGGACTCCTGGGTATGGGCCCAATTGTCCCAGTAGTTAATCTGCCACTGTCCCCCATTCTCCCCTATAGGCCAGGCTCCCTGACTGGAGTACATCATCTCTCACAGTACAGTCAGAGTCATGTGACTCCCATGACAAAATGAAATGCTTTAGTGAAAGGGAAATTTGCATTGTATTATGAGAGATGTAGCCTTCCAGGGAGATCAAGCTACATGGTAAAATGGAAGCCTGAATACAACAACCATAAGAATGGCCATAATAGGTCACACCGATGGTCCACCTAGCCCAGTATCCTGTTGTCTGACAGTGGCCAATGCCAGGTGCTTCAGAGAGAATGAACAGAATAGGCGATCACCAAGTGATTCATCCTCTGTCGCCCTTTCCCAGCTTCTGGCAAACAGAAGCCAAGATCACTCAGAGCATGGTGTTGCATCCCCGCCCATCCTGGCTAATAGCCATTGATGGACCTATCCTCCATGAATGTATCTAGTTCTTTATCTAGATCAGTAACTGGTTAAAAGATAGGAAACAAAGGGTAGGAATAAATGGTCAATTTTCAAAATGAAGAAAGGTAAATAGTGGTGTCCGTCAGGGGTCTGTACTGGGACCAATCCTGTTCAACATATTGCTAAATGATCTGGAAAAAGGGGTAAACAGTGAGGTGGCAAAATTTGCAGAGATAAAAAACTACTCAAGAGAGTTAAGTCCAAACCAACTGCAAAGAGTTACAAAGGGATCTCACAAAACTGGGTGAATGGGCAACAAAATAGCAGATGAAATTCCATGTTGATAAATGCAAAGTAATGCATATTGGAAAACACAATTCCAACTATACATATAAAATGATGTGGTCTAAAATAGCTGTAACCACTCAAGAAAGAGATCTTGGAGTCCTTGTGGATAGTTCTCTGACAACATCTGCTCAATGTGTAGCGGTAGTCATAAAAGCTAACAGAATGTTGGGAATCGTTATTACAGAAAATACCAATTTTCGAGATCATTTATCAATATGTTGAACAACTCTGGTCTCAATATAGACCCCTGAGCAACACCACTATTTACATCTTTCCAGTCTGAAAACTGACCATTTATTCCTGCCCTTTGTTTCTTAGCTCATAACTAGTTACTGATTCATGAGAGGACCTTCTATCTTATCCCACAACAACTGTCTTTGCTTTAGAGCACTTGTTGTGGGACCTTGTCAAAGGCTTTCTGAAAGTCTAAGTATACGATATCCACTGGATCACCTTTGTCCACATGTTTGACTCCCTCAAAAATTCTAATAGAATGGGTAAGTGTGATTTCCCTTTACAAAAAACATGTTGACTTTACCCCAACATAAGGCAATGTGCCTCTAGGGAAATGCAGTGTAAGGTTTTATTGAACTTGTTTGAAATGAAGTGTTTCAGGTCATGCATCTGAAGAAGTGGATTATTTACCCATGAAAACTTATGCCCAAATAAATCTGTTAGTCTTTAAGGTGAGACCAGACTCCTCATTGTTTTTGTGGATACAGACTAACACGGCTATCCCTCTGATACTTATTTCAGGTCAGTTCAACAAAATGAAATATTATGATTTGAGTTGAACTGACCCAAAACAAAATATTTCATTTTGTTTTTCCTGCTGGAAAATTGAATATTTAGAGCATCATCAAGATTTTCCGATGGCAAATTTCAATATTGTGAAAACTCCATTTTTGGTTGGAAAATCATTCCATTGGAAAATTCCAGATCCCTTCTTCAAGCTATGAATATTATCCTCTTGTCTTTATTTTATTCACAAATGCCATGATTGTTGGCCATGTTAGTATTCCTCTAAACAATTTCCCCCAACATTTTAAATTGTATCAATATATAGATTAAACAAACAAAAATTAAATAAGAGAAATATAAGAAATAGAGATAGATTGCAAATCCTGACTGCTAAGAGAACCATGTTAGAATCACGTAATATTTCTATGAGCATTTCAAAAACAAACAAAAAAAAACATCTAGATTAAATCTGATATGACAAAATTTCTCTAGGGAGTGAATAAATATACAGAAAGAAGTCTTGAATAATAAACCAAAAAATTACTCCATTCTTGGGATTCCATCTTGAGAAAAAAACCTGTTCCAGCAGCACATTACATCTCATAGCTACAGACCTGCACCAAAAAATTCTGCCATTAGATAGCTAAAGAAGTCTAAATAAGAGAATTGTTTTAGACTCTTCAATCACTGTAACTTATTAACACAGTAAATACATCTGACATTAGCAGACTTATCTCTCTGTATACAGCTTTGTTATGATCTTTTCCTCTGTCACAGACAAAGGGGTCTCAGAATGTGCAAAGCATATTTGCACTGCCAATGCTGCTTGGAGGAAGTAGGTGCAATTGTCATGGGAATATCTTGAACAAGGAAAGTGTGGTGTAATATATATACCTAACCTATTGTGATGGGGCAAGGCCAGATGGCTACAGTAAAGTAGTGAGGAACAGGTATGTTAGCCCGAGGCTTAAACAAATCCCTGGTACCATGGTAACCAAATGGCAGTTGCTCCAGGTTAATCAAGATACCTGGGGCCAATTAAGATCCTTCTAGAAGGCAGGAGAGACAGCTAGATTGATTGGGACACCTGAAACCAATCAAGGACTGGCTGGAACTAGTTAAAAGCCTCTCAATTAGTCATTGTGGTGTGGGTGTCAGGAGCTATAAGAGGGAGTTGTGCTGTTGGAGGAATGAAGTAGTATGAATCCATATCAGGTGCAAGGAAGGAGGTCCTGAGGTAATTGTGAAGAAGATATTGAGTGGGGGCTGTTGTGGGGAAGTAGCCCAGGGAATTGTACATGCCCTATTTCCAAAAAGTCAGCTTCCATAGCTGCTAAGTTTAGGGTCCCTGGGCAGGAGCCTGGAGTAGAGGGTGGGCCCAGGCTCCCCTGCTCCCCTCCCTGATTAATCACTGATACTGGGAGACAACAGAGACTGTGTGAGGGAGGGTTGTTTCTCCTCACCTCCCTTGCTGGCTTATGATGAAAATGGCTCAGTAGACTGTGACCCTTGCCTCTAGAGAGAGAAGGGCTATGTGGAGGGTCATAGTGAGCCTCTGAGGCTAGCAAAATCCGCTAGGAAACACAGGACCCACGGAGTCAAGGACCGAACTTTGTCACACTATATATAGATATATGTATGGTAGTAGTGGGGTGTGTGTGTGTGTGTAAACTGACCCAAAAATATGTGTACATGGTCTAAAGTGGCAAAATTATGTAATTTGTATCAATCTGGCATATAATGGTCATGCAAAATGTATGTAACTTACATGCCATACACATGGAGGTATACCAGGAAAAGCAGCTAATGGGAGTGTAAAATAATACTTGCAACTCTGTAATTTCTTACTATATCTTCTAGTATAGTAACTAGATAGTATTATACTAGGCACTTGAAAAATCTTGATGATAGATTAGATGGTAACAAACAGTAGTAATTATCTGAATAGCCATTAACCCTGATTAGATCAGATGAACATAGTCAATTAGACATGTTCAGCTTTGCCACAGGAAGTCTGTTTGTTTGAATCCAGATCTATAAATAACCAATCCAACCTCTCCATCATTTACAATGTTTTCAGTAACATTTGAAAAACAAAATGTAATCCACTTTGAGTTATGTGAACACAACTAGAACATATAGAAAAAGTTGGTTGCCACTTGCATATAATACAGAAGTAGCTGATTTTCCTCCTTTCCCCCTCCCTCCCCCCCCTTTCTTTTTTTAAATCACCTTTAGGCTGAAATTTTCAGCCCAAGATGAATATGTAGAATTGAAAGAAAGTGAGCTTACTATGTAATCAAGAATATAGCATTTCTTATGTTTACTACCTGTGAATGCTGTACTTGGAGACAGACTCAGACCAAACCACAAGCATAAGCATATCCAAAATTTGTGGTCATTTAGAATCTGAACAACTCACTCTTCTGCCTCAGAGTGAACCAAAATGTAGGATATGAATGCTCTCCATACTTTGGGAGTCAAAAATACAGTGCAGAAGCAGACCATTTGGGTCTGTCCATTTCTATCTACAGTCTAGCAAAAGCATATAATAATTTGCTGCCTGTGCTGTACTGGTGCAGGTTAATGGTAAAAGGAGTCTCAAATGTACTATGAAGTTTTAGACTCAAGTGGATTTCTCTCTCTTTTAAATACACTGACAGAAATTTATACTCCATTGCAATGGATCCATTTTGGATCAAATACTTACAAAAAGAGCTGGTCAAACATTTTTGAAGTCTATTTAAAAATCCTTTTTTTTTTTTAAATGAAAAACTGATTGTTTTCAATTTTTTTTTAATTGAAAATGTTATCAAACATTTTACTTAAACCATTATTCAAGAAATAAGAATTTTATAGTGGTTTCAATAACAGTTTTGATTAAAATGTTGATAAAATATTTTATGAAATTTCTTTTTAAAAACAAAAATAATAAAAATGAATCAATTTCAAATCCTACAAAGCAGGAACAACTAAAACATTTTGAAATGTTTCACAATTAACAAAAAAAAACCAAAAACCCGGCAACAACAACAAAACAACCTTGGCCAACTCTGCATGCGAGCAAGTAGCACTGAGCATTTATTTTGATTTTTTTCAAGCTGTTTTCTGTTTAGCTTCTTCTATTGGGGCCCCTCATAATGGTCTTGTTGGACTTTCTAAAAAGGGCCAAAAACAGAATCTGAGTCTGAGGCTTTAACCTAATAAAATTGTGACATTTCTTGTTATCCATCCCCTCTCTATGCAAGATTGCCTGTGTGTGAAAGGAATCACCATAGTCCCTCTAGCAATAGTGCCCATATCTCTATCCTTTCTGTTAAGGATAGGCACAAATACTCCTATAAACAGGATAGTGGAAGCCTAAACACTCTTTTTCACTTTCTCCCATTCACACAAATTGAGAATTTCACCTCCAGGATACTCCAAGAGAACAAAGGGCTGAATCTGGGATTCATTCACAAACCTGATGTGTGACTGAAAGATGTATTGTAATTTAGTTACCAGGTGAGTCCATAAACAGCTTTTTGTAAAAGCCTACAAAATAGCTGCTTGGATAGACATAGAATTGCCAATGTTCACTTTTCTTAGTTATTATAATATTTCTTCAATATTATAGCTAATGGCTGTATTGTTTAATAGTTTCACAGGTTTCCATTGTTTGACTTTCAGTAGCACACTGTAGTGACTGCAGTGAATGTACAATGAGGGGCCTTAAAAACTCACCAGTAGACTTAGATAATTTATGTAAGAAATGACACTCAAATGGATTTTGGTACAAGATTTTTTTTCTAATTACTGTACCTGAGGGAGCAGAGCAAAAGTGCTCCATATCAGATGAGTAGGCAAAGCCACAAACAAAATGGTTCTCAGCCATATCAGATGAGTTGGCAACATCCACAGATTAAAAACTTCTGATGAAAATTATAGGTTTTAAGAACGCCATGTAATTTATTTATATACAAAAAATCTGTTGGCTTTTTTAGAAAAAAAACCCAAGCATGTGGTCCAACCACCAGCATGCAGCGAGACAATATTTTGCCACTGGGCTTCCAGGTATTTGGTAGCACCAGAGTAATGGCTTCTCAGTAGGCCTGGTTGAAAAAATTCTATCAGAACAGTTTTTGGATGGGAAATTTAGTTTTAAAAAAAGTGAAAAATATCCACTTTTCCTGGAAAATCTTGACTTTTCATTCCCCCCCCCGCCCCCTCCAATCCAAATCCTCAAAAGTTTTTGGTTTTGTGGATTTTATTTTATTCTACAAAAGGTCAAAATTTTCTGTGGAAAATATCCCATTTTCCAACCAGATTTAGTTCTAAATGAACAGATTCTGAAGACAAGTGTTCTTTAGTGGTTACATATCCTTCTGCCCCTGTTCTCCCAGCCTGCCTCCTTCTGCCCCAGCACCTCTGCTTCTATCCCCCTCTATCTCTCTTCCTTCCTCAGCCTGTACCTTTCCCATTCTATTTCCATCCCCCAGAGGTGCTGGAACAGTTTTTTATAGTGAGGGTGATGAGAGCCATTGAACCAAACTATAAACCTTGTATATAATGAAAACCACTTCAAGCCAGGGGTGCGGCAGCATCCCCTGCACCACTAGTTCCAGCATATATGCCATCCCCTTACAGATTGTTTTGGTCCCTCTGTGCTTCTATCCCGACCTATCCCATTCCCAATCCATTTCTTTACCCCATTGGTGACCTGTCCCTTTCCCACTCCTCTCCTGTCCTCTGTTCCTGCCCCCAACTAGCGTGTTCCTGTTTCCCCTTCTCTATCTCATTCAATCTGCACTTCCCAGATTGGCCTTGTATTCTTCCAGCCTCTCTCTGCCCCACTTCTTGTTCTTAACTCCCTCTACTTTTGTGTCATACTTCCCATACATGCTCCCCTTCAGAAATCCTCACTGCTGCCTGGGTGCCAGCACTGAGAGTACAGGAGTGCAAGTCTCTCTCCTTTTAGTTCTGATACCTGGCGCCATAGTGCCCCTCTGCCAGACGGAGAATTCCAGGAAAAGTTTTGCTCAGCACAAGGTTGGATCATGCTCCATTAGCTTTATGTGGCTATGTCTCCACTACAGCTGGGATCGAGGCTCTGAGATCTATCCAGCAGCAGTTGATTTAGTGGGTCTAGTGAAGACCCACTAAATTGACAGCAGATCACTTTCCCTGTACTCTACCCCAGACGAGAAGAGTAAGGTAAATCAACGTGAGAGTTTCTGGTGTAGACCCCACAGTAACTTGACCTATGGTACATCAACTCCAGCTCTATAGCACAGTGGTGTTAAAGCTTCTAAACAAAAGAATTGTATTTTTTTAACACTGGAAAACTTCAAATTGATGTAACATTTTTGCAGAAACTTTCCAAACAGGTTCATCATGAGGCCATTACTTTGCATGAATGTCAGCTCGAATGGTTAAAGTTTGACATATGTATAAGCAACTGAAAACAGGGCTTTATAGTAGAAAGTGTTATGCAACTTTTATTCTAGAGATCACTGCCATCTCCACTTATGATGTCTATCAGAAAGAAAGCTTAAAAATCAGATTTCCCCCCCCCCTTTTTTTTTTTTTTTTTTTTAGTGAATTAATTCATACCATTCCTTATATAAGTAAGAATTATATTTTTGGGGGAAAGTGTACAGTGAGATCTCCTTAAATTGAAACTAAACATATTGGGTCTGATTCTGCTCTCAGTTACACTGGTGTAAATCCATTGAAGTTAGTAGATCTACAATGCTTTAAAACCAAAAGGAGAGCAGAATCATGTGCATTGGGTATCAACAAAAGATATAGCCTGTTTCAAATCAGCTGGATACTCATAGAAAAATAAGCATCATTTGTGCAATAATGCATGCATCCTTTTTCATGTTTTCCTTCTGGACCATGCTTTTGTTCATGTCATGTAATTAAGTTATTACATGAATAAAATGAACATTCTCTTATTGTTGCTGATACTGAATGCTATACAATAAAATCAAGTTGATTTGGCATATTATGATCAGGCGGCTTGAGATCATCATATTTAATTCACTTTATATTTGTTTTGTTTTCCCCCAAAAAGCTTTATTACTATTTTGTTAATAAAATGAAAAGCTTTCTACAGCATATTTCACCTAAATCCTCCTTTTTATAAGTCTTCTTAACTCCTAATTGTGTGACTGAGAAATAGTTATTTGTATATGAGCTGAAAGAAAGAAAATCTCACTATGTGCCTTTATAATGAAAGAGTATTTTACCCCTTTTCTCAGTAATGTACATTCAAATTCTAGATGATTGCAGTTTGTAAATACGAAAGCATCAGGCACTCAGAATGAACGTTTACTCAAACTATAAAATTGGGAAATAAATCTTGTTAACTCATGGCCATGAATGATATATACAGTTCTTTTAAAAAGTATTTTTCTTATTCTTCCTTAAATTAGTGTATTATATGTTTGTTATAAGTTAATGTATTCATTGTGTGACTTCTCTGAGGCATAAAACAGTTTAAATTAAACTGGAACATACACAAGCAAATCTTTGATGTGTTGTTCCCTGGTGTAATGAAAACAACAACAACTAGTAGAGTGTTTTTACTAAACAAGAAAATATGGCTTTAATTTTGATTCACTATAAACTCATCTTATATCACGCAAAGCCCGTAATGTTCTTTCTAGAAATCTCTGTGATCAAGAGTCAGGCTGTTATGTAAATTATTTAAGTTAAGCTTCAGTAGGAGCAAGATCCATTTTTATGTCAGAAAATAATCAATTGTTTACACATGAGCCACCAAGGATGTCCCACTGTGTCAGTAAATGTTTATTATTGAGACTGTGAAGAGACTATTTTTATAAATCCTGCATTATTGTATAAACTGTATGAGCTTACAAATCTCTATCGTGGAAGTGCAGAAAAGAAACAGAGAAAAGTATTATTTTCTGAGATTTTTTTATAGATTTCACCTTTCAGTACATTTAGAAATAGGTACATTTGTACATTCTTGTTACATTTGCAGGTGCTCCACAACTGTTTCATAAAGTTTAGTACTCTTTTACTTTGACATCTTTCTTTTACACTCTGAGTATTAATTCATTTTTAAGGGAGAAACATTACAAAGCCATACATTATATTGATCTCAACGCTTCTGAGAGGATCAGCAGTTAAAGATATTTTGTTTTTTCCAACACATGACAAGACAATATATAAGGATTTTATGTACTTATTTGTTCATTTATTGTGAGGGGTTAGGGACTTTAAGGAGAGTTCTAAAAAAGAGATGTAAAAAGTCACTGCTTTCCACAAAGTATCTTCTTTTCAAGGGCAACCTAACATGCAAATATTGAAAAGAGAAATGGCAGTCACAATGCATGGTCTTTGTTATCCCCTGATCCCTCCAATGGAAAAAATATTGGGAGAGGAAAACTTGCTACCTGAATCACAGGTACCATTCCCTCCAGAGGAAAGAAACTTGTTGCTACACAAAGAGATCAGGGAGCATAGTCTTCTTACCATGCAAGATCCACATTTGGATCCATACATCTAGGGGTATATGCTCTAAGACAACTCCCTTTTATCTACCTTTACTCACTTTATCTACCTTCCCTGAGATGGCTCACTCATAAGTCTTTTTGCCTTTGGAGGATTGTCAGTAGTTCCCTCTCTAAGGGGACTGGAGGTGGAAGCCACGATAGATTGGCAGTTAATGAAACTCATATCAGAGTTAATTCCCAAATGGAAGATCCACTATAAAATTTCTCAGGGAAATAGAATGGAGCTACACCAATATATACTAGCTGAGGACCTGACCCTAGATTTCTCTCAAACAGTACTTCATATATAGTATAGTTGTTCTCCAACTCCAGAAGTTCATTGAAAACCCAACTGTGTAATATTGGTGAAATAAGGGTTTCTCTGGTTGAAGAGGGTTGGAAATAATACTGTATTGTCTCTGATCCCCTGTCTCAACCATCTGGGGAGGGGAATGTCCCCAAATAAATTCTGTGGGCTGACTCCATGACCTCAAATTTCTCCAAAGTACCTACAGACCTGCTGACTACCTTTTTATATATTTCTGGATCCTTGGACTTTTCAAGTCCAAAGTTTTTGGAATGGGGAGGTTCTTTGTTTGCATGAAGGTACTATGTTTCAACCCTATTTGTTGATACCAGTGACCTTAGGAGAGGAGTGAACCATTCTGATTCGCCAAGTTCTGATAGGAGCTCCAAGTGGGAAGAACCAGCCAGCCTACCATCATCAGACCACTGAATGAAAGGAAAAAGATGTATTGCTGTTGATGGCTGGCTTGTTTGTTTGCCTACCAAGGCAACTGCTGTGGCAGCTGTAGGTGCTGACATCTGGACATGCAATGCCACTAGGTCTGACAAATAGTATGTCTACACTGTGATGAAAAAACTGCAGCACAGCTGCGGCTGGCCTGGGTCAGCTGACTTGGCTTTGCTGTGGGTCTTTTATTGCAGGGTAGACATACCCAACCTCTCTCTGATAGACCACAAACTTGTCGTGGTGGAGAGACCCTCAGAGCTATATTGCCCAGAGCTTTTATACTCCTTGTAGGGTCTCCCTGGGCAAGCAGGTCTGAGATGAGGCTCCTGACTAGCCATGGTACAAACTTCAAAAGACCCCAATCGTGGATTGGGCGCATATAGAGGACCTTCTAGTACTCTGCAGCTGTGAAGGTGGATGAGTGCTGCAGCAGGAGGGAGGCCCTTGGTTGTTTTGGATCTCCTTGCCACTGGGTCATGGTTTTCCTCCTGTTAAGTTTCGTGTGGTTACGGCCTGCACATCGGTTTCCCCACATTAAAAGATTTCATGCACAAGGCTCTGCCAAAAGGTTCACACCCACACAAAGTCCTGCGGTGAAATACAAGTGGTGGGGAAGACAGAAGCAATGATCTCTGGGAGTCTTAAGTCACAAATCTGCATGCAGGCAGCAGCTGAGTGATGGTCGTCTTGTGTTTGGTTGAGACAGAAGTGCATTTTGGCAGCTGTGGCTATGACTGAGCAGGCCTTTTCAGGATTCCCCTCTGCTCACCCCAAATGGGGAGGGGACTAGAAAAGGTGCCCCAAATATAGACTGTCTCACACTCTTCTGACTGGATGGCCGTATCCAGTGGGATCACTCAACTCCGTGGCCGAAACAAGAGCAATGAATTTCACCATCTGGAATGTCTGCACCCTTATGGACTTTCAGTAAAGTGAATGCCCAGAAAGAGGAATTGCCATAATTGCCAGAGAACTGGCAAGACTCAATATTGACATTGCAGCTCATAGTGAGACGTGCCGGGCCGATGAGGGTGTATTAAGAGGATGGAGGTGCGACACCTTCTTTTGGAAAGCAAAACAACCGGAAGAGAGATTCATTCACAGGATTGGCTTTGCCATCAAAAATAAGATCGCCAATCAGCTTTTGGAGCTTCCTGTGGAGATCAACGAGTGTCTCATGACTCTTCAGCTCAAGCTTAGCAACAACCAATATGGCATGATCATCAGCGCATACACCCAACACTCAGTGTTGAGGAAGACAACAAGGAGCAGTTTTATAGAACTCTTGATACAGTCCTCACAACCACACCTAAGACAGACAAACTCATCCTCCTGGAAGATTTCCATGCCAGACGGGTAGGATTCCCAACTATGGAGATTTCAGAGTAGCAGCCGTGTTAGTCTGTATCCGCAAAAAAGAAGAACAGGAGTACTTGTGGCACCTTAGAGACTAACAAATTTATTAGAGCATAAGCTTTCGTGGACTACAGCCCACTTCTTCGGATGCATATAGAATGGAACATATATTGAGGAGATATATATACACACATACAGAGAGCATAAACAGGTGGGAGTTGTCTTACCAACTCTGAGAGGCCAATTAATTAAGAGGAAAAAAACTTGTGAAGTGGTGATCAAGCTAGCCCAGTACAGACAGTTTGATAAGAAGTGTGAGAGTACTTACAAGGGGAGATAGAGTCAACGTTTGTAATGGCTCAGCCATTCCCAGTCCTTATTCAAACCGGAGTTGATTGTGTCTAGTTTGCATATCAATTCTAGCTCTGCAGTCTCTCTTTGGAGTCTGTTTTTGAAGTTTTTCTGTTGTAATATAGCCACCCGCAGGTCTGTCACTGAATGACCAGACAGGTTAAAGTGTTCTCCCACTGGTTTTTGAGTATTTTGATTCCTGATGTCAGATTTGTGTCCATTAATTCTTTTGCGTAGAGACTGTCCGGTTTGGCCAATGTACATGGCAGAGGGGCATTGCTGGCACATGATGGCATATATCACATTGGTAGATGTGCAGGTGAACGAGCCCCTGATGGTATGGCTGATGTGATTAGGTCCTATGATGATGTACCTTGAATAGATACGTGGACAGAGTTGGCATCAGGGTTTGTTACAAGGATAGGTTCCTGGGTTAGTAGTTTTGTTCAGTGATGTGTGGTTGCTGGTGAGTATTTGCTTTAAGTTGGGGGGTTGTCTGTAAGCGAGGACAGGTCTGTCTCCCAAGATCTGTGAGAGTAAAGGATCATCTTTCAGGATAGGTTGTAGATCTCTGATGATGCGCTGGAGAGGTTTTAGTTGGGGGCTGAAGGTGACAGCTAGTGGTGTTCTGTTATTTTCTTTGTTGGGCCTGTCTTTGTAGGAGGTGACTTCTGGGTACTCGTCTGGCTCTGTCAATCTGTTTTTTCACTTCAGCGGGTGGGTATTGTAGTTTTAAGAATGCTTGATAGAGATCTTGTAGGTGCTTGTCTCTATCCGAGGGATTGGAGCAAATGCGGTTATATCTTAGAGCTTGGCTGTAGACAATGGATCGTGTGGTGTGTCCTTGATGGAAGCTGGAAGCATGTAGGTAAGTGTAGCGGTCAGTAGGTTTCTGGTATAGGGTGGTATTTATGTGACCATCGCACAATAGGCAAAGAAGGGGTGGGGAATGTAAACTCCAATGGTATTCTCCTCAGAAAATGTGTGGAGCATGACCTGCTCATCACAAATACCATCTTTAGGCAGAGTAACACATTTAAAACCACCTGAAAACATCCTTGATCCAAACACTGGCACCTACTTGACTGTGTTATAGTCAGAGCCCAAGACTATACCAATGTCCATATAAAACAAGCTATGAGAGGTACCAATCACTGTTGGACAGACCATCGATTTGTAAGATCAGTCATGTATCTGCAGCTCGCTCCACCACACTGCAAACACCCAAAGACTAAGCGAAAGCAGTACAACATCAAAGCACTTCAAGACCAAGCCAGCTGCGAGACGTTCCAGCAACATTTGTCTGAGAAACTCTCTAACCTTTCTGACAACTTCATTTACATTCAAGAGCACTGGGATCGACATAAAAAACACTATTCACTATGCATGGGCTAAACCATAGGATATTCCACTCCTTGGCACCAAGACTGGTTTGACAAAAACGAGGAGGAAATCCTAGCATTAATTCAACAGAAAAGAAATGTATTTTGTAACAGGCAAAATGATTCCTCTAACAAACAAAAACATGAGGCCTATCACCTGCTTAAAGCCAAAGTTCAAAGGTGGCTATGTGACATCAAAAAACAAGTGGTGGCAAGAGAAGGCCTCTGAGATCCAGGGTTTCATAGACCAGGATGACATGAGAAATTTCTTCGAAGCAACAAATCTATGTATGGGCCAAGCTCCAAAGGCCAAACCTCCTTATGTTATCAGGATGGCTCCACCCTGTTCAAGGACAATGCAGGCATTAAACAATGCTGGAAGGAGCTCTTTGAGAGCCTACTAACTGTGAATCCATGGTCTCTGAAGACAGCATAGAGTTTATTCTACAACGCTCAGCAATGGAAGACCTTGCTGATCCCCCATCTTCTGAGGAAGTCCGGCATGCCATCACTCAGACAAAAAATCACAAGGCACCAGGCTCAGACGGCATCCCAGCTGAGGTTTTTAAAGCTGGTGGAACAATGCTCCAGCACAAACATTGCCAATTCCTCAACAAAATCTGGACCTGTGAAGAAATTCCACCTGACTTTAAGAACGCCAACATTCTTACAATATTCAAGAAAGGGGATAGATCTTTGTGCAGGAACTACAGAAGTATTGCTCTCTTTTCCATCACAGGGAAGATTCTTGGGTGGATCCTACTAAACTGCCTCCTCCTCCTTGCTGAAGACCTCCTCCCCAAATCACAGTGTGGCTTCAGGCCATCCTGAGGCACAACCAATTTGATCTTCATGGCACGACAGATTCAGGAGAAGTGCAGAAAGCAACACCAGGAACTGTTCATGGCATTCATCAACCTAACCAAGACCTTTGACTCTAACAATCATGATGCACTATGGAAGGTGCTGTGTAGGCTTGGCTGTCCACAGAAATTCATTTCTATCATCAGCGTGTACTCCGTGATGGGATGACTGCCACCATTTTGTGCAACTGCTCAGAGACTGAACCATTCACCATTCGCACTGGTGTCAAGCAGGTCTGTGTCATTGCTCCAAAACTCTTCTCCATTTACCTTGTCATGATTCTGATTCTCATTCACAACCACCTTCCTGATGGAATCAGAATTGAGTATTGTATAGATGGCCAACTCCTCAGTCTTCAACATCGCCAAACAAAATCTAAGATCTCAAGAATTAGAATCACTGACCTTCAGTGTGCAGATGACTGTGTCATTCTTGCACACACAGAGACCAACCTGCAAAGCACTCTAAATCTTTTTGCAGATGCCTATCACAGCCTGGGTGTCTCTCTCTCTGTCTCTCTCTCTCTCTCTCTCTCAGCATCGGGAAAACCAACGTACTCTACCAGCCCTCACCTGCACAAACTACTCTTTGTACTCCACAAATCATGATCATCGGAGAATCCCTGGAAATGTGGACCGTTTTCCATACCTTGGCAGCCACTTCTCCCAAACAGCCAGCATTGACACACAAACTGAATACAGGATCTGCTGTGCCATCATATCTTTTGGAAGACTACTCAAATAAGTCTTCAATGATAGGGATCTACAAACAGGTACCAAGTTCTTGTTCTACAAGGCAGCTGTCATCCCCACCCTTCTGTATGGGTGTGAGACCTGGGTAACTTACAGACCATATCTCAAGCAGCTGGAGTGGTTCCAGCAGCACTGCCTCAGGAGGATTCTCAGGATCAGCTGGGAAGACCAACACACTAACATCAGCATTCTCTGTGCAGCCAACATCGGCAGTATAGAAGCACTGGTCATGAAATACCAACTCAGCTGTGCTGGACACTGTGTACATATGCCTCCCAAACAAAATACTCTTCTCTCAGTTAAGTCAGGGAAGAAGGGCTATTGGAGGGCAGAAGAAGCAATTCAAAGACATACTGAAAGGACGTCTTAAAAAGGGAGGCATCAACCCAAAGGGAGGACTTGGTGCAGAACAGAACGCATTGGTACCACACCATACACTAAGCCACAGCTCACTTTGAGGAGAACAGACGTGCTCATGACACAGAGAAATGACAAAGGAGGAAAGAAAGGGCAGAACAGTCCAGCCAACAACTGTCTCCTCCAAGATTACACTTGTCACTTCTGTGGGAAAATCTGCAGGGCAAGAATTGGGCTCCTCAGCCATTTTAAAAACTCACCCATGAACCCCATTGGCAGACATCTTCCTTGCATTGAGGGATAGCTGAAGAAGAGGGTGAGGAGGAGACAAACCCAACCAGGCCTGTGTTTCCTCTGCACAGTCTACTGGCCCCCAGTGAGTAGGAATCCAGCAACATGCAACACCTAAAATTCAACATCTTGAAGTAAGTAAACTCTAGACAGACAGCAAGCCTATTGACATAAAACATGAGCCAATAAGAATGCAGACCACTGTTTGCAACCACATACCAGTTTCTTGAAGGTGAATGAAACCACAAGAGTTGTGACAACCATCCTGCAAAAGTTTCAACCTTTTTGGTTTTGTTGCCCAATTTTTGATTACAGGGGAAAACCTCTAATTCGTTCTTGCACTTTTGAGGTGGTTTCCAGCAGAGGGCTTACAGTGTATGTGTTATGTGTGTGCACATAGGTGCAGGAGTATGTGTACCTAGAACCCACAGATTTTGTTTGAGAATGGTGCCTACAACCTGATAATCAGATTAATTAGACTTTATATTAAACCATGTTCTTTAAATTTGATTTGTTTACATGCCATTTATGCTTTTGCTTAGTTATTTAGTTTAGTTAATAAATTATATACAACTGGAAACCACAATAGTTGTGGATGTTTCCTTCCCAGACATCAGAATTCTGACCCTGAGGAGTCCTCAGAGCAAATAAGGTGCAATTCTGGGACCCAACTAGTGGTGGCCCTTAGACCTGCCCCTATAGATCTCATAACTAGTGCCTTGAGTAGAACATTTTGAGAGAAAGTTGATTTATGTATTGATCATTTCTTCTGATAAGAAACAGGGTTTTCAAACTTCTGAGGGCTGGTGTGGTGGATATGAACTGGTCAACCTGAAGTCTGACCAGTCCCCCATAATAAGAGGGACATCTTATTGCTAGTAATAATAGTAATAGATTTATAACAATCTGTTATTACTATTATTATTTACCAAGTAGTTATTTGCATTCATATTCATTGCCTGGAGACTATAAATGGCTATGTGGTGTTCTGTCAATTACCAATACAATGAATTTATAACATCCATTATTTTATGCTATGTAACAGTGCAATCTACCCCTGTAAGGTTTGGGAGTCCTGGGACTAGCCTTCCTTCTCCATGGTAGAACCGCTTGAAAAATTAGTGTCTGTGACTGGTAGGTTTCAGAGAGAATTGTCAGACCAATCTGGGATGGAGACTGGGTCATGTGACTGCCTGTTGGAGAGTATAAAAGAGTGTTCTCAGTAAGTCACCAAGAGCTTGGAAACAGAACAGATCTACAGGGAGGCTCTGCTGTGGAGGTGCCTATGCGATGCTGGGCTCAGAAAGTCAAGTAGAAATACCACTGGGGACTTGTAATAGTGTTTACAAACCCTAGAGAGAGCATAGGCAGAAGAGAGCCTTCCTCACTCACAGTCAACCAGGCTGACCACACCCTAGCACAGGTGCCAGAACTGCCAGTCATGGAGACAGGTACCCACAGCTGGGATCAATAAGGAAAATAATCCCATCTATTAAGGAAGGAGAGCAGAGAGAGAATGGGAGGTAGAAGGGCCTGGAAGGGCAGAGGGGCAACAGCTCCACACCAGGTTGCCTCCAGGGAACTAATAGAGAAGGAAGACGGGAAGCCTTGGAGCTTAAGGGCTGATTAATTTGTTTTATGTTAAATTAATGGATTGGGCAAATTTGAGTTAAATAGAGGTGATCCAGTTGGGGAGAAGTGGGCTGCCCAAAAAGGGACTGTACACAACTTGACAGGACTGTAACCTGCTATGGTCATGGGAATTGTTTTATTTTGTATTCGGGAGTTTTTTGTTTAAATATTAAATTGATCTCTGCGGCCAGGGCCTGAAATTGACTTGGGTTCCTTCATAAGAGAGCCAATAAGTTCAAGATACCATTACTGAATAGTTATTTTAAGTTAAACATTGATACATATAATTAGATGATATATGTTGTAAAATACCCATCCCAATTCTGACTGAAGTCTATGGTCACTATGCTAAATAAAAAAATTGTTGTTATCCCCTGAAAAATGCAATAAAGATCAAATATTAAAAATAATATTGACAGTTGAACCAACGTTATTTTTCTTTTGTGGCAGTAAGAAAAATGAACCCACTTGTGCTAGTAAAACATGCCTTCTTAGCATCAGAAGGCAAGCTAGACTGCTTGCACTAGTGGGTTAATTATGGAATAAAAGTCTGAACTTCTGAAGATATATATACACCCTACCACCCAGGGACTTTCCACCCAGGTATCTCAAAGGGCATGAGAACAAATGGTATGGCTGAAAAGTTGAAGGGAAGTAGTCACCTTTAGAGACTGTGTGCAGTGCAAAATCTTACTGTGCTAGAACAGGAGTTAACCAACATGATAACATAGCTTAGCACTAAGTAGAGAAAAGGGTTGCTGCATTTAACATTGTGTCAGCTGGCTTTCTAACACATACCTTCCAGGAGAGCTGATTGGAAAATAAAATCTCTGCCCTGTGAGAAAATCCAACATTTCCAAAATCATTTTTTTTTTTCAGAATCAAAATGAAAAGTCACAATTTTTAAACTTTAGTGGAATGAAAACATCAGAATGTTTGGTTCAGAAACATCAAAAATATAATATAAAATGTTAAATATCTACAGTGTTATATAATATGATATTAATACTATAATGTAAAAGTTACACGGGGGAAAGGAAATTATAAGTCAAAATGAAACACTTTTGCCTTATCAAAACTATTTGGTTTACACCTGTCCTTTGAAAATTTCACCAAAATTGACATGTTGGGAAACATGTCAATTTTAATGAAACTCTTTTGTCAAGACAAACACTACTTCCCAGTACAGATAATTCTTTTAAGTTAGAATCACAGCATTGAAAGGGTTTCCTGAAAGGAAATAAGATAGAAATCTAGCCATCAGGAATAAAGATAAATATTTTCCAAATTTGGCACCAAAATGTAGGCAACAAAATCCTTTAGTCCAATCAAACTTCATTTGATTTATTGTGCTTTCTTAGAACCCAAAATTCCTCTTGAAATCAATGTGAGTATGAGGCGCTCAATGCCTCTCAAAATGAGTCCAATTTCATTAAGGTGTCTAACTTTACAGAACCACATTGGAAATTTTTGACTTTGAGTGACAATAAACATAATGCATTTTGTATGTATACCTGAGTGCACACACTAACCACATTAGTTTTGTGAAATGCTTACAGTCAGGGGAAAACAATTGTGTGTGAGCATGGCATATTGGAGCTCAGTACCATTTTTTTTCCCTATCTGTTATTTAAACCTCTATCATAGCTGAGTGCACCCTGGAGGTAGCAGTCTGGGAACAGTCATTCCATTGATGAAAGTGATCATTGTAAATATGCATTTGATCTCCATCATTTAGTCAGTTAAAACAGCTAATAACAATATTGATCAAATAAATAATATTGGAATTTAAATAACAGTAGTATGCTTAGTTCTTATATGACACTTTTCATCCAAGAGGAAGTATTATTTTATTCTATGGATGGGGAAAGAGAGGCCCAGATCCACAAAGATATCTAAGCACCTAACTACCTTTGTGAATCTAGGCCAGAGAGGTGAGTATTTTGTCCATGATTACCCAGCAGGTTAGTGGAAGAACAAGAATTAAATACATGACTCCTAACTCCCAGCCCAGTGTATCTGATCCAGTGAAGTCCTATCCACTGGAGCACACTACCACTTAGTTTAAGTGTGTACTGGAAAGAACCTAACTGGCATACATATAATGATGTATGATATAACTAAAGGTCCATATGTTAGGGATAACAACTGAGGATTCCATTTACTTAGGGACATATCCTACAGCCATCAAAAGGGACTGTGAAAGTGCTCAGAGGATGCTCAGACAGTGTTTGGGTATTTGGGGTTCCCAGGCAGGGAGACTCAACTCCTCATGTATACGGTAAGAGTTATGTATTTTTTCTGTCTATGCCATCTCATTACTCTCTGGCCTTTCTTCCCAAGCAATAAGCTCTGTGTGCAATGCAGGGACCTTACCAATGGCTCTGCAGTTATGTGGATCCAGTGACTAAAATGCCCGGTGGGAGAGGAGCAGAAAGGCAATGGGCATTTCTGTCTGGATATAGAGGAATCTGTCCCCCTGAACCTCTGTAAGGAAACTTTGTGCAAAGCTAATTTAGTCATATTTTGAACAGGGAACATAACTTGGCTCCTCATAGTTAAATTCTATTTCTAATGCAACACATTTAAACAACATGGAATCAATCTATTGTACCATATTATTCCCTTATTCCTTTTACAGATGGGTCATATAGATTGTAAAGGCCACATAAAGGCAGGAGGCTGATTTTGAACATCCGTGTTCTTGGACACATTTTCTCATAGGTGAATGAACCTACATATAGGGTGACAAGATGTCCCGATTTTATAGGGGCAGTCCCGATTTTGGGGTCTTTTTCTTATATAGTTTCCTATTACCCCCATCCCGATTTTTCACACTTGCTGTCTGGGTCACCCTACCTACATAGTATAGTCGGCTGGAGTTAAAACAGAGATGAAAACCATTTTAAGATGCAAAATTGAGTTGTTTTACTTATTCTTTTTTCATTAGTCAGATTAACGGCCTTCTGAATGGGTTGTTGTATATATGGCATTCTTTGTCCAATGCACAGATCTCCCACTCCTGCCAATGGCAGAGTCATTTGCATATTCCCCAGAGAAAAAAGGAGCATGCATGGCATGTGTAGAGACAAGCTAATGTCCAAGTGTCTGAACTGAGTATCTGGTAACAAGGAGTGGCATGGAACCAAGGCTTGTTACATTTAGTCTTGCTGGTTATGAGAATGCAAAAGAATAATAAAAAATTGCTGAGTGAAGAAAAGGAAATAAGCCTAATCTTTGACATGGCATGGGAGTTGTTAATGTTTACTTTGCCATACTGGGTCATCTCACACTTGCCAGTCCCCATTATGCTCCCTAAGAAAAGAAACAGTGTGGAACACTTTTGCTTGTATGATAATGTTAGTGTAATGAGAAGCCCAAAACATTTATTTAAGAAAGGTGGTTCAACCTTTTAATATAAATTTAGGATTTCCAGAAAGTGTTTTAATAAATGACATGAAAATCAAATTTCCTTTAAAGTGGTAGGGTTCTCCTATTCACAGGAGTTTGACACCAGGGTAACTCCATTGTAGAGTCACTGATTGATACTGATGTAGTGAGACTGCTGTCCCACATGAAGGCCCTGAGCTTGAGTCCAGCCAAGCTCTGGTTAGTGCCACCTTTAGCTTTCCTGACACTAGACTTTGCTGGAGCTAATCCACATTCCAACATAATTTAGAGCCGTTCCAGGTCTGTTCTGAGTTACATCTGCTTGTAACAGTGCCCTAGGGGCTCTTGTGCTGGGTGGTGTTTAACCACCAGAGCAAAGACCATTCCAACCATGCCCCCTCCTGCCCTTGCCACACTCCCAATATTCTCCCTCTATTAGTTGGACCAGGAGTTGACCATTAGCTTCCTATGCTGGCTCTCTGCCAACCTGGGAGATCCTCTATGCTGGTGGAATCCTCAGCTGCCTATTTGGGACAGCTTTACAACCTCTTTGTGCCTCTGCAGTGGTGAAAAGGGGCCATCACAAGGTTCAGAAAATGGGATAGCTGATATAATTAATTTTCATGTAGACAAACATTTTCATAATTAGGAGACTAAATTTATGCACCTAAGTAGGAGGTCTGATTTTCAAATGTCTTAAACACCCGCAGCAAAGGATCAAAAGGGGCTTATTTAGGTGAATGATTTAGGCTCTTATTTTTGGTAATCTAGTCCCAGTTTCTAGGAAAGAGTTTGAGAAATATTAAATTTCTCATTACTGTTAAAGGGTCCTTGCCATTGGCCTAATTCTGCTCCCATTGAAATTAATGGGAATTTTAATGTTGGAGGAGAGTTAGGTTAATGCTTAGCACTTTTGAAAATCACTTCTTAAGGCACACTCATCTCCCCAGTATATTCTATTTTACACAATATATTCTTTCCCAATAAAGCTGTGTACCCCCCATGTGCTGCAGAAATGTGTGTGTGCATAACTCTAATGTTCCCATCTTCAGGGATTAATTTACCAATCTAATGTACTTGGGATGTGTGTGCCCCTATTTTCCCTTGCAGTACTTGAAAACATACTGTCTAGCAGTTGGAAGCCTTCAATTAAGAGATATATGGTAAAGAATTATGTAAAACATTTGTTATTGTTTTCTGTTTATTTTCCTTTGGGATTTAGACTGTGAACTGAAAATTCAAATAAAGGAAAAACACTTATAATTTATCATTTGACTTTCTTTGCTCCTCAGCTTTCTTTTGATCTACTGCCACTAAATTAGCGGAGGTTTCGTTCATAGCATTAAGGGGCAGATTGTGCCTGGCCTTTGCATACATGTGCATGGGGACTAGGAAAGAAGACATGAGGGACCTGCCCCCCAGCCTTTGTTCCACTTACGCATGTTCTATGACATATGCAATAACTGACTCTGGGCTTGGAATGGCTACAGTACTCCCTGAGAAAAGAAAACTACTCCAAAAGTTAAGGGGAGGCAGGCAGGATCATGACCCTCATCCAAACCCCTACTCTGTTTGAAAGAGTTGACCAGTTGCACAGTGACAAATATATTCAGCTAGAACAAATTGTCACAGATCTGTTGAAGTCACCAGTGAGTCTCTGATCTTAATAAAATGAGGAAGAGAACAGAGTGGATTTTTACTTGGTTAACAAGGCAAAAAATGAGATAGTCTATATTAAAGTTGTGGGGCAATTGCCCTTGGTAGGTATACATGTCTCAGAATGATGTAACAAGTTCCTAAGAGTGTTGCTTGTACATTTCATCACATAATCCCTTTGTTTCCAGAGCTGTGACAATGTGTGGTGAGTTATAGTTGTCATAATTTAAAATGGGTTGTTTTGTTCCCCATTGATAGCATAACCTAATATGGAAGGGCTGTGAGATTGATTTTAACTAAATATTTTTTAATTTGACTGTTACTGTAGGATTAAGTGGATGATATAGTGTTTTACAGTATGCATAGACTCTCCTGCTGATTTCCCTGAGGTTGTATTCAGTTCAGCCATCATTCAATTATCCTTTATGTTCAGTTTCGAGGGTACATTCTCAGCTTCATCTCTCTAGAAATCAGAGAGGAATATTTCATTCCCTCATAAACAGTTACTTTGTTTTGTTCAGAGGTACACCTTTAGCCCCCAATCATTCTCAGATACTCTCATTATTGCTGATCGGGCTGATATGATGTACTTAACATTAAAGTGGCTGTCATTAATTTTCATTATTTAAATCAAGTGTTGATTACTTGTTTATTTGCCAGAGAAGGCAAGATAGCCACACTTATCTTTCCATTTTCCTTATGTAGAAATTATTTAATTTTCATTTTAAAACATCTACCCAAATTTAAAAGATAAATGAAATATGTTTCTTGCTTATTTAAATGACATTTTACTTTTGTTAAGCAGATTCTGTTCACATTTCAGGTTCTTTAAAGAGGTCTGTTAGTAAAAAGTTAGTTTAACACAAATAATTCATTCAGTTACATAAGAACATACTCTCCCCCAATGCCTTCTAGTTCTGATCCAAAACCCATGAATCAATGGGAAGACTCCCATTGACTTCAGCTGGCTTTATATCAGGCCCTCTGTGCAAATCAAGGGGGCAAACGCTCCAATTTTTTTTAATTAGTAGCTAAGCGCCAAATCTTTCTTACTCTACCCACTCAGGAAGCCTTTTTGAAATAATAGAATCATAGAAAGGTAGTATTGGAGGGGCTGTGGCAGGACAAAGTAAGAATATCCCTGACAGGTGCTTATCCAACCTACTTTTCAAAACTTTCGGTGATGGGGATTGCATGACCTCTCTTGGAAGTCTATTCCAGATCTTAACTACTTTTATAGTTAGAAAGCTATTTCCTAATATCTAACCTAAATCAACCTTGCTGAAGATTAAACCTATTACTTCTTGCCCTACCTTCAGTGGACATGAAGAACAATTGATCACCATTTGGCTCTTAACATATTTGAAGATTGTTACCAGGTCCCCACTCAGTCTTCTTTTCTGACTAAACGTGCCTAGGTTTTTTTTTGTTTTTGTTTTTTAAATCTTTCTTCAGAAGTCAGGGTTAGTAACTTTTGTTGAGTATCAGAGGGGTAGCCGTGTTAGTCTGAATCTGTAAAAAGCAATAGAGGGTCCTGTGGCACCTTTAAGACTAACAGAAGTATTGGAGCATAAGCTTTCGTGGGTGAATGCCCATTTCATCAGACGCCACCGGCGAAAGCTTATGCTCCAATACTTCTGTTAGTCTTAAAGGTGCCACAGGACCCTCTGTAACTTTTGTTGCTCTCCTCTGGATTCCATCTAATTTAATCACCTCTTTCCTAAAGTGTGGTGTCTGAAGATAATAGCTGAGGCAGGAGCAGATGCATCCTAGTGATGAATGCGTTGCTGCACAGATGGTGTTGACAGGAGGGCTTCAGCTTCCTCAACCATAGGATGCTGTTCCAGTTGAAGGTCTGGTAGGAAGAGATGGGGTCCACCAGATCAAGAAGTGGAAGAGCATCTTCATCAACCTAGTGAGGGAGGCTTTAAAATAAGTTCAAAGGGGGCAAGGGACAAACAGCCACAGGTAAGTATAAAAAAAGATAACCTTAACAGAGAGTTAGATATTAGGTGGGACATGGAAAATTACAATAGGGTCATAGGAGCAACAAGATGGAAATCAGTGGGGATGCTACACTGCTAAATATGTACTTGGGCAATCAATGGCTGCTTGCCAACATTTGGCTTAAGAAAAGGGAAAGTCGTCTTTTCACATAGCAAAGCTGTGGCGTAAGCACACACATAGTTTTTTTTCTAACCTGAATGAATCTGAGAAGCATGGACATGCCCCAACACAAGCCGTTGGTGCTAATGGTCATGACTAGTAAATAAACCCAGCATAAGCTTTGCTCCAAGGAAAGGTGTATTATCATGTGGGGACTGTGCGGCACAACTGCAGATAAGTTTAAGGAGACAGTTGCAAGATTTGAGCCAAGAGATAGACAAATTGGAACAGCAGGAGAGAAGTGGTGTATTTTCAAGAACATATTGATATGACAAGCTGAGATGGTATGTGGATGCTCTAAACTGGGTAGACCACGAACTTGTGAAGAATGATGTTAAAATGAGGAAATGTAGAAAGAAATAAGAGAGAATCCAGGAAAAAAATATGGGAAAAAACCTTTTGGAAGCAGTGGTTGCCTCCTATGGAGTCACCAAATGAGCAGTAAAGTAGGCAGTCAGAAAGGCAAGAACCCTAGCTTCAGATGAGCTGTATAATGAGTTGAACAACTGCCCTCAAGAAAATATATGCAATTTCATAGATAAGAAACAAAGGAAGGAAGTATCAGGGGGTAGCTATGTTAGTCTGTATCTACAAAAACAACAAGGAGTCTGGTGGCACCTTAAAGACTAACAGATTTATTTTGGCATAAGCTTTTGTGGGTAAAAACCTCACTGAAAAAGCTTATGCCCAAATAAATTTGTTAGTCTTTAAGGTGCTACCAGACTCCTTGTTGTTTTTAAAAGGAAGGAAGACAGCACATAGGGAGCAGACTTCTTGCGACAGGAAATAGTGTATGTAACTGGCAGCATGACTACAAGTGTCTACTTAATGAGGAGAACCCTTTATATGCTATATTACCATTGTCTGAACAGATATTCTTGGATCTCAGTGACCTGTTAGAGGCATACATTGATGCAGCACTTTTGAAGATGGCACTTGGAAAAGCAGCAGGCCTAGATGAGGTCACAGAGGAGAGGCTCAAAGCCCTGAGGGAAGCTGGTGTATTCTGACTTAGGCAAGTCTTGCATACAATTTGGAAAAAAGAAGAGTATCCCAAGAGAATGGAGAAAGTCCATACTAGTACTGATATACAAACAAAAAGGTGGCATATATGACTATTCAACGTACAGAGAAAATTAGCTGCTGTCTCACTGTGAGACGGAATCACAGATAGTCACATTTGCTGAATAATGGAGCCCATTTTAGAAAAAGAACAGCTTGATTTTAGAAAAGGAATGACAGGTGATATGTTCATTACCAGAGAGTTATTGGAAAAGAAACTATTGGAAAACATTGAGCAAGGTTGGGCTTTCCTCAATTTAGAGAGAGCCTACAAAAAATACCTAGATGACTGCTGGTGCCTCTGCAATGATTCTATGGCGTATCGGAGGAGCTTGTCCAGATGGGTTTGTATGATGGTTCTATGACAAAAATGGGGATGACTTTTGATGTATTGGAGGGTTTCAAGGTGAAGATTGGGCTCAGCACACCGGAGATCAACCCTTAGTCGATTAATGATCATAATTGTGATGGACTTCATAAGTAAGCAAACAAAATGGAAGGTGGTACGAAGTTGATCTATGCGGATGATATTGAGCTAATGGCCAAAAGTAAGAAAGATTTGGTCCATCTGATTGATGCCTGGAATAGAGAACTAACAAACTATGGCCTCAAATGAGTAGAGAAAAGACTAACTAGCTAAATTTTGACATGAAATATCAAAATACTTTCTTTTGACAATAATGGAGTCATATGTATGATTCACATGGAACCAGGGCAGATGACTATCAATATTGAGGGCCAACACCTAAATAAGGTTTCTGCATTTCAGTACTTTGGGGGTTGGTTAGCAGCAAATGGAGAAACTGAAAGAGAACTGCAAGCAAGGCAGATGAACACAGAGGAAGTCTGGCACAAGACGAGTGGATTGATTTATGATAAACAGATGCCTGGACTACTTAAGGGGCAACTATACAAAACTATATTAAGACCAGCTCTTCGGTATGGATCAGAGTCATGGACGATCAAAGAGAGGCACTTGAGATGACACGAAGCCGCTGAAATGAAATTTTTGAGGGCAAAGGAAGGGGAGACATTGCAGGACCTCATACAGAATTATGTAATCAGAAGTGAGACCAAGGTGTGTGATATCAGAGAGAAGATGCAAGATAGGAGGCTGAGATGGTATGGACATGTATGATAGATGGATGAAGGGAATCCTGTTAGTGAGGGATTTGAGACTAGAGCTTATGGGCAAAGAACAAAAGAAAAGTGTGGATAGACTGTATATGGGAGGACGAAGTGGATGTGGAATGAGCTTTGGACTGGCACACCTGAAAAAGACTGATCTGTTGACATAACTCCAGCTATTTGGGAAAAGGGAAGGAAGAGGAAGAAGAAGAATAGAGATTACTGAGTGATGAGGTAATAGAAGACAGAATTAGTTGGGGAATTGAGTAAAGTATTCAAACTTATGAGGAGCATATGAAAACTGATTACTTCCTCTTTTTTACCCTGATCTATAACAAGAGAACAAGAGCAAATCCAATGAAATTCAGGGACAATACACTTAAAACACAGAAAACAAAACATTTTTTCTACAATGACAGTAAATTTATGGGGTGAAAACCTGGCCCAAATGAAATCAATCACAGTTGTGGGGCCAATCAAACTTTGTGGGAATTGACAAAGCCTGGTGATTTTTGAAGGACAAGTTCTTTAATTTTGTGATCAGTTCTTTACCTTGGAGGATGAGAGGAAATTGTTAGGAAGTAATCCAGGGAGACAGCTGCATAGTACCCTAAGGTGGAGTCTTAGGCACATTTCACTGGGCCCTGGATCAGAACCTCGTGGAGAAGATGGGCCCAGACTCCCCTACAAACCCTTAAAGAGGGAACAATGACAAAAGTCTATCCCTCCATACGGAACCTAGTTAGGGAAGTTCCTGAAAGTGGAAGGATCGAAACCCTAAGACCCAACCCAAGAGTGAAGCCCTGAAGTACTTAATGACTTCTGAAGATATCCACATTATTGGATTCTTTATGTACCCTGAAAGGGATGGACTTGAGTGTGTGACGCTGCTGGAGGACTATGTTGCTAAAAGGACAGAGTCTCACACAGTGAAGCTTTACTAAGGCCTGGTCTACACTAGGAGGTTATGTCGAATTTAGCAGCGTTAAATCGAATTAACCCTGCACCCGTCCACACAACAAAGCTATTTAATTCGACATAGAGATCTCTTAAATTCGATTTCTGTACTCCTCCCCAATGAGGGGAGTAGCGCTAAATTCAACATGCCCATGTCGAATTAGGGTAGGTGTGGATGGAAATTGACGCTAATGGCTCTGGGAGCTATCCCACAGTGCACCACTCTGTCGATGCTCTGGACAGCAGTCCGAACTTGGATGCTCTGACCAGCCACACAGGAAAAGCCCCGGGAAAATTTGAATCCCTTTTTCTGTCTGGGCAGTTTGAATCTCATTTCCTGTTTGGACATTGTGGCGAGCTCAGCAGCACTGGCAACGATGCAGAGCTCTCCAGCAGAGGTGACCATGCAATCTCAGAATAGAAAGAGGGCCCCTGCATGGACTGATGGGGAAGTCTTGGATCTGATCGCTGTGTGGGGCAATGAGTCCGTGCTTTTGGAGCTGCAATCCAAAAGACAGAATGCAAAGATCTACGAGAAGATCTCAAAAGCCGGGATGCAACGCAGTGCTGCGTGAAAATCAAGGAGCTGAGACAAGGGTACCAGAAGACCAAAGAGTCAAACGAACGCTCCGGATCCCAGCCCCAGACATGCTGTTTCTACGAGGCACTGCATTCCATTCTAGGTGCGGCCGCCACCATTACCCCACCACTGACTGTGGACTCTGAGGATGGGATATTGTCGACGGCCGCTTCCTCGGAGATGTTAGTGGACAGGGAAGATGAGGAAGGTGATGAGGAGGATGAGGCAGTCGACAGCGCTTACAACGCTGATTTCCCAGACAGCCAGGATCTCTTCATCACCCTCACAGAGATCCCCTACCATCTGTCCCCAGGCGTTAATCCAAACCCTGAACCAGGGGAAGGATCAGTCGGTAAGTGTTTTAAACATGTAAACATTTATTTTGAACAGAACAGGAATATTAACAATGGGTTTTTCATGATTTGTTTTCCCTAGGCACTTAACATTTTAGTCCTTGCCAGTGCAGCTACTGGAAAAGAAGGTCTATATGTCCGGGGATAAAGCTGAAATCCTCATGGGACATCTCCACGAAGCTCTCCTGGAGGTAATTGGAAAGCCTTTGCATGAGGTTCCTGGGGAGAGCGGCCTTATTGTGTCCTCCATGGTAGGAAACTTTTCCATGCCAGGCTATCATCAAATATTCTGGGATCATTGCCTTGCAGAGTATGGGGGTATACGGCCCTGGTTTTTGCTGGCTTTCACGCATCATGCATTCTTTCTCGGTCTCAGAAATCCTCAGCAGAGTGATGTCGCTCATGGTGACCTGCTTAGAATTAGGGAAATGTTACTATTGGGACTGCTTGCCTGTTCCTTTACAGAACTGTCACCGGTGGTTTACAGCCAGGCGGTGGAGGCGGGAGAGGGGCAGCATACAGGGAACTTACCCGGGGACAGCCGTGAGTGGGTGGGACAGGGGCAGAGTTCATGCTTGCTGGATTGCCGTCAGCAGGAACTGCCCAACGATAGGAGCATTGCTTTGAACGTGAAAGGAGGGCACTGCTCTAATTTAAGTGTTAAGCAGCCAAAAGTCTACGGTTTACCATGTCAGCCTGCTACCCAAATTCCGCTGTCCTGCCCCGCTTGTCTGATCTCCACTGCAAGACCCCAGGCACTGAATGTGAAGGCCAAAAATTCGACCTTGTCCTGAGTGCGCATGTGATAGGTGCTGTGCATGGTCTTGTTCACAGAGAAAGATTATGTTCATTGTTCACAAAAAATTATCTTTGTGAGGAATTCACTCCCTTTTTCCCATCCCACAGCTGCGACTGTCTCCCGACCTACCCTAGCATCCCCCTCCCAGAGGCTGGCGCAGATTAGGCAGAGAAAGAAAAGGACAAGGGTCGACATGTTCTCAGAACTTATGGGCTGCTCCCAAGCCGACGTGGCCCAGCAGACCCAGTGGAGGGAGAACGTCGCAATACCAGCAAGCACACAGCGAACGGGAGGAGAGGTGGCGGCAGGAAGACCAGCAGGCGACTCAAACGTTGCTTGGACTAATGAGGGAGCAAACGGACACGCTCTGATGCCTTGTGGATGCTCTGCAGGACCAGAGGCAGTCTATCTCTAACCCCCCTCCCCCGCCACAAACTTCCATACCCCTCTCACCCAAAGTCCCAAGAAGGATGGGTGGTAGGGGCCGTGAAAACTGTCACTTCACCCCTTCAGACTGCTCAATTACAAAAAGGCTCTCATTCCCAAAAATTTGACAAGTCCTTTCCTTCCCGCCTCACCCAAGCCCCTGTCCCAGTTTCATCCCCTAACTGAGTAGTTGCTAATAAAAGATACGTTTCTGTTAATTACTGTTTCCATCATGTTCTTTTAGGGTAGAGTGTGTTTGAAGGGGGGAAAGGGGGTTGGTAATTGGAGAGGACAGTCACCTTTACGAGGGTACACGCACTGGGGCAGGTTCAGCAGAAGGTCACACACACATTGCAGTCACTAGGCACCCTGGTCAGTCTGGGAGGTGGTTTTCATGTTTGGGGGGGGGGGGAGGGCGGTTAGAGATCTTATGCAGCGGTCCTTAGCCTGGATCACAGAGACATGCAGCAGGGGATCTGTAACCATCCTCCCCTGCCACAAAGTCACATAGCCCCCACACACAGAGTCCCGAAAAGGAGGGGTGGCAGGCTCCATTGAAACAACCAGTCCACCACTGCGGACCTCTCTAGGAGCGGGAGCCTGTCATTCCTCAAGTTTAGAAGCGTTCTTTCCATCACTATGCCCGCTCCCCACCACAGTCTGAGTCCCAGTTTCAACACTTTACCGCAAAATCCATAATAAAGAAAACGGTGTTCATTAACAAAGTTCCATTTATTTTATTTTTAAACGTGTGTTGGAAGGGGGGATGGGGTGAATGGGGTATGTAGCTGGAGAGGATAGTCAACAGTAGGTGGGTAAAGAAAGGGGGGCAGATTCAGCTTCTCTTTAAACAAACTTATTAGTCACAGGTTACCCTGCTCACTGAGGAACCTAGCTTTCAAAGCCTCCCGGATGCACAGCGCGTCCCACTGGGCTCTTCTAATTGCACGGCTGTCTGGCTGGGGGTAATCAGCAGCCAGGCTATTCACCTCAACCTCCCACCCCGCCATAAAGGTCTCCCCCTTGCTCTCACAGAGATTGTGGAGCACACAGCAAGCTGCAATAACAATGGGGATATTGGTTTCGCTGAGATCAGAGCGAGTCAGTAAGCTTCTCCATCTCCCCTTGAGACGTCCAAAAGCACATTCCACCACCATTCTGCACTTGCTCAGACGGTAGTTGAAGAGTTCTTTTTCAGTTTCCAGGGTGCCTGTATAGGGCTTCGTGAGCCAGGGCATTAGCAGGTAGGCTGGGTCCCTGAGGATCACTATAGGCATCTCCACATCCCCAAGAGTTATTTTCTGGTCCGGGAAGTAAATACCTTCCTGCAGCCATCTAAACAGACCAAAGTTCCTGAAAACACAAGCGTCATGAACCTTGCCCGGCGTTCCTGCGTTGATATTTGTAAAACGTCCCCTATGGTCCACCAGTGCTTGTAGCACCATTGAAAAGTAGCCCTTTCGGTTAACGTATTGGCTGGCCTGGTGGTCCGGTCCCAGGACAGGGATGTGAGTTCCATCGATAGCCCCACCGCAGTTTGGGAATCCCATCGCGGCGAAGCCATCTATGATGACCTGGCCGTTTTCAAGGGTCACTACCTTTGACAGCAGTAGCTCAACGATTGTGTTGGCTACTTGCATCACAGCAACCCCCACAGTAGATTTGTCGACGCTAAAGTGATTCACGACTGATCGGTAGCTGTCTGGCGTTGCAAGCTTCCAGAGAGCTATGGCCACTTGCTTCTCAACAGTCAGGGCTGTTCGCATCCGGGTATCCTTGCACTTCAGGGTAGGGGACAGCAACTCACAAAGTTTCAGGAAAGTTCCCTTACGCATCTGAAAGTTTCGCAGCCACTGTGATTCATCCCAGACCTGCAGCACTATGCGGTCCCACCAGTCCGTGCTTATTTCCCGTGCCCAGAATCGCCATTCCACAGCATCAACATGACCCATTGCCACCATGATGTTCACAGCACGGGGTCCCGTGCTTTGTGAGAGGTCTGTGCCACTCTCAGACTTCATGTCCTCACCGCACTGCTGTAGCCTCCTCGCCCGATTTCTTAGCATCTGCCTCTGGAAAAGGTGGATGATAAAGTGCGATGTGTTGACAACGGCCATAACTGCAGCGATGGTCGCAGCGGGCTCCATGCTCGCAGTGCTGTGGAGTCCGCAGTGTCACTCAGCAGAAAAGTGCGTGAACTGATTGCCCGCCGGCGCTTTCAGGGAGGGAGGGCGGGAGTGACGGTTGGATGACAACAGTTACCCAAAACCAACCTCGACACATTTTTTTCCCCAGCAGGCATTAGGGGCTCGACCCAGAATTCCAATGGGCAGCGGGGACTGCGGGAACTGTGGGATAGCTGCCCACAGTGCACCGCTTCCAATGTCGATGCTTGCCCTGTTAGTGTGGACTCACAAAGTCGAATTACTGTCCTTAGTGTGCATACACACGTTCGACTTTGTAATATCGATTCCACATATTCGATTTAAGTACAATCGAACTATTCTCGTAGTGTCGACATACCCTAAGAAAGAGAACACCCAGGAGGAATACCACCTGTAAGACCTTGGCCTGACCACTAGGCAGCACTGTTTGTGAGTGTTACCCTTCACAAGGTTAAACAAAAGTTCCATTCAACAAGAAATGAAATGAAATGTGTTTCATTTGGAGAAGTTTTTGCCCTATTTTGGGTGTGTTTTGGGCTAACTATAGCTAATTTTTTATATGAAATATCAAAATACTTCCTTTTGACAATGAAACAAAACATGTAGAATTTTTCAGAAAGCTTTTTTTTTTTCCTATTTTTATTCAGCCAAAATTATTTGCCAAGTATGACCCAAATTCTCAGTTTCAGATGCCTGAACACAGCATTTTTTTGGTGAATAAACTATTCAACAAAAGAAAAAAAAAATCTTCCAGCATGAATCACCAGGCCATTAATAACAGGAATAACTTACAAACAATAGGAAGATTACAATATTGATGAGCATACGTCAGTCTCTATGCTAAACGTTGACCTCCTGCAGGAGTCAAATAGAATTTTCCCACATTCTTATACACGTCTAAGTTCAGGGAGCTGTTGTTTTCCTTAGAAGCATGTTATTGGCCACACAGAAGCAGCATCCTAGATTAGATGGAGCAATTAGCTAGCCTAATAGTTCGCTAACCTAGTAGGTTACTCCTATGTTCTAACAAACTTGAATAAATCTAAGTGATTTTCACATATAGAATTCCATACAGAGTATGTTTCCACATTGAGTTTGATGGTAGTTGTGCTCATGCAGGGGCTTAGGCTGTAATTTATTATAATAAAGCACATTGCATTTTTTCATGTTGAGCCAGAGTCATCAAAGAGAAAATGTCTCATTTTTCATATTTGAATGAATAAATAACATCCCTATTCATTATTTATCTATTTTTGACTTAAGAAATAGTTCCAGTAATAAATTGCTTTTATATTTAAATGAAATCGGTATAGCAATTCATAAATATCAAATTATGTTATCTGAATATGCCAGTTGCTATAAGATTTGAAATGTAGTGGGAAATATCATTGGCACTGTTTCTTAAAATAAAAAAAAAAGCTAAATAGAAAATAGGAATGAGAATTATCTTTTAAAAACTTGGAAAATATAAAGAATTAATAGAGTTATTTGAGTTTGTTTCATTTGACCTTATGCTGTGAGCTATGGAAGGGCATTATTTATTAAATTTAGCATGAAATATCAAGGAGTTATGTGAAAAGTTGTATATGTAAAGTAAAAAGTAAAGAATCATTCAGTGGCATTCATTCTACATAAACAAAAGAAAAATCACTATGGAGGTGCAGTTATAGCAAAGGATAAACACTGCTTAATGTGACCTGCTTTTGTCACACACATCTTACCAACTTGGTCAGTGCTGTGAACTTTCACATGTTCCACTCTAAAGGGAGAAATTCAAAGATGGCAACTGTATCTTATTAATTCCTAAGGTGCCTCAGAAAAATTCTGTCCACATCCCTGCACATCCTCGGCAGTTATCAAATGACTGCACTGTAATCCAACAAATGTATATTAAAACAAAATAAGATTAATATTTTTAAAATGTTACACTGCATGGGATGGCTCTGTCTTGAGCTTCTCTTTTTGGCAGTCATGGTAATGACTTCCCCGTTGAAGTTACACTTTATTTTCCATTTTCACATCTAACTCTGACCCCTTCTAAAAATTCTTTTCAGAGTGAAAGGAGGTAAATCTTAGAAATGCTGTGAGCTGAGTTATAAAGTGCCATTTTTTTCATTGGACTATAGAGTCAGGTATTTTTGGTCATAATGAGTAGAATCATACTGCACTTCACTTGATTTATTGTTATGTTCTTATTATTATTTATTTGTAATACTACCTATAAATGCCAGTCATGGATCAGGACCTCATTCTCCTAGGCACAGTACAGAGGGGGGGAATCCCTCTCCTATAGTGCTTACATGGAACTGAATGAGGAGTAAGGTGATACTGAAGTAGAATATGGGTACGAGACTCTGCCTGACCATTACTACACTGACTACAAATACATCACAGTATGTTTTGTCAGTAAATGTAAAAGAACACAGTTGTTTACATGGATAAATATGGAGACTGGGTAAAAAAGAAAACATCTGCAGATCTCATTTTATTAAAATGAGACTGCAGTAGCTAAAAAAATAAACAGGAAATAAAACTACAGTATTGAGTCAAATTATTTTTCCATGGTTACTAAACACACACATTATTACAAACAAAAGACCATGTATTTCTCCCAGTCAACACCTGCAATTGACATTAATTGGAAAGGGAGTGTACCTTGCAGGATGAGGATATGCTATGAATAGGGTGACCATCCATCCTGTTTTTAAAGTGACAGTCCCATTTTTGGGGACTTTTTCTTGTATTGGTGCCTATTACCCTCCACCCCGTCCAGTTTTTTCACAGTTGCTATCTGGCAACCCTAGCCATGAACCAACATGCTTCTGGAGGTCAGCCATGTGCTTTGTTTATTTTAGGTTCCTTTTACTCCTTTGTTTGTACTTTGTGGCCAGTGCTCCTTTGAGATGGGAAAACAAATTGGTGGGGAGAGCAGTGAAATGCATTGCAGGGAATTTGAACAATGTCAGGATGCAAATTCATTTATTCTGTGTGCATAAAAAATAAAAAAAGTAATAATTGAATGAAGATCCTCCATCAACAAGGCCAACTTTTTCTGTTAATTAGAAGATCAGAAATCCCTAAAAAATATGTGCTATATCGAAATAGTTTCCTGAAAATTATCTTTGTAGACAGTTTCAGAGACTTTTAGATCAATACAACATTGAACTCCAAATTCTTTCACCTAAAATCAAAGGAATGGCCTCAAATAGACAAAAGGTTGGGAAAGGGCAAGGGGCAGATAATGACCTACTAAGCAGTCCAAGTCTTCAGACAAAACCAAGAGATTTGGTCAGTGTGTTCCTTGTTATATCTTTAAAAGCAAAAAATCACAAGAAAGCTATTGTGTTTTCATCACAGTCACCTAATGCATGAGATATGACTGAGTTCCATCTGGATGAGCATTCAGCTTAAAACAATCTCAGAAAAGCATACAGCTATCTCAAAAAAGCCCCAGGTTTGTTTGTAAAACCCAAGGCTTTTCTGAGATTTGTTTTCTCAGGGCTGTTTGTCACAAACCTTCAGTTTTTCCAGAGATTGTTACATTATATGTGTTGTGTCACAGAAGCAGATTTAAGCTGGTTTTCTACAGATAACTGAAAACATGAACTCAACTAATGGATATTCATTTCAGTGCAGAACTACAAGCTTTCACATAATTGTTTCAGAAGAAGTTTGAGAGATTTTTTAAAAAAGTTTTGATTTAACTCTTCAAAGCTCAAATATACTTTATCACTTTGTTTTTCTTTAAAGTAACATTCTACAATATTTTTTCCTATTTTTTTTTTTAACAGGAGGTGGCACTTAAAGCAATTACTAAATTTACAGACCATAACAACTATGTGAAAGAGGTATACTGCTACAAGATATTTGTGATTAAAATTAACTATCACACAATATTCCATATCTATGATTTTAATATCTTCACCAATTCATGTAGTTACAAAAATTCATATGCAATCTTAGATTCCTCTTCAGTATATGATGACAGATATTATATTTGCCTATAGACCCAATCTTGTATCTAGTACTAAAACAATTTCCCTTGATCATAAATTGTAGGACCAAGCTCCTTTATTCATGAACTGAAAATCTTATGGACAAAGTCTGCTCTCTTTTTCACCATTATCAATCCTAAATAACATCACTGATGACAGTCGGGTAAGATTAGATTTAAATTAGAGAAAGTATGAACAGATTTTGACCCTTACGGATTATGATTCATGTCCATATTTCTCAATCTTTGAGACCCAGATATATGACACAGACCTTTAAGACGTATGACAAAGACATGAACTAGACATATCTTTCAACAAGTAATAGTCGAGAAGTAGAGCGTGTTAGAGCTGTCATGAGAAGACATTTTTCTGTATACATTTCTATCTTTCTAACAATGGAAATTATACAATTATTATTATTTCTTGGTTGATAGTGTGTTTATGACATATGGTGCATTGTTTACTTCTTAAATAGTTGCATCTTAGCTTAAATTTTACTGTAAATCCAAGATGCTAAAGTAGGCAATGAATATATCTCTGGACACTTACCTTAGGGAAACTTTGCATACTCTCTGTGCTTACCCGATTGATTTATAGATTCAAGCAAAAGACACAGAAGAGCATCTAGGAGTATAATGGAAAGCACAGGTGAGATATTTGAGCTCTGGGGGACAATGGTGATGGGCTGTGTGCTCTTTAGTGCCTCCCAATGGCCGGCTCATGCAACCTAAGATAATTCAGGACACATCGACTCATAATAATTCAGTATATAAAGTAGAAATTATCATAAAAAGTGTCTTTTTTAATGTGACATTTACTTAAATAGAAAAAATATTGTGCTTCTACCTTCCTTGCCAGCCTGCCAAATGCAATGGAAAAGACGACAAACAGAACACAAGAAAGAAAAATAAAAGGCTTTAAAACCACGTAAACATGTTACTCCTGGGGGGAATTCTGTGCCGCTGCCATGCTGGAGCTGCCATTCCCATTGCTCTTCTAATCTATTGTCTGCACCAATTTCAGTTCTAGTCTAGTGACATGCTGAGTACTAATTAACCATGCCATTCACAATGGCCCCAATCTGGCAAAGCATTAGTTTCAATAGGGATACTCAGCTGCAGAACTTTAAGAACATTTTTAAGTGTGGTGCCAGATCATGGCCTAATTTCACTCCTAAGGATGCTGCTCTTAAGGGTATGTCTACACAGCAAAGAAAAACCCACACCTGGTCTCTTTGAACTTTGTCATTGGTATGGAGACCAATACCAATGGGGCTGTTTCATTAGTATGTAGACTTCCAGACTGGAGCTGGAGTCCAGGCTCTAGGACCCTGCAGGCTCTGATGGCTATAATATATATATATATTATGCTTACTGTATTTTTCACTCCATGCATCTGATGAAGTAGGTTTTAGCCCATGAAAGCTTATGCCCAAATAAATTTGTTAGTTTTTAAGGTGCCACAAGGACTCCTCGTTATATAAGAAATAGAGTCCATTTAACTTTGGTTCCATCTTCTGTTTTGATTGTCTAAAATTAGTCTTAAATATTATATTCATTTTAAATTATTACAATAGCAGAAACAAGGCATTACTACATGGAAGTCAGCTGTCCTAAAAAGTTGTGTCAGGATCAAAGAAATCAACACAGAATTCTAGCCTTTAAGGAATATAAAGATTAATGCCCTTCTTACCACTTTTCTTAAGGATTACTAGCCTATGTTGGTCTCTAATTTCAAGTATTTCTGTTTTTTGTTTGTTTGTTTGTTTGTTTTTAAATTAGGTCATAGTTTCTGTAGGGATTCAATGCACAGAGCATCACAAAATCTGAATCCTGCCAGCTAATAGGATATAGGACTGGGTTAGAATTTCTACCTGCCCTTATGAACCCATGCAAGGGAGAGAAGTCTTCACAGAAGAGAGCAGCAGTGGGATTATGACTCCATCCTGCTGTCCACATTAATGCCATGACCAGCACAACTGAGTTGGAACTGATCTGACACCAGTTATCAAAGCTGACAACTTCCCCCCTTGGAGTAAAGTGTAGTGTATTGGTCTGAACAGGTGAGGGACCATATTCTTGCCACAAAGAAACACTGCATAATAAACCCTAATTGCATATCAAATTATCTAATGATGTGATAACTAAAAGCAGCATCAGTGAAGAACATAAGGTTTTCTGCACTCTATGGGCTATTTCTGTTTATACTGTATCTTCTTAGATGCTCTGAGGTCTGATTTTCAGAGGTGCTGAGCACTTTCCCCAGCTCCCATTGGCTTCAGTTGGAGTTATGTGCTATTATCTCTGAAAAAACATCACTCTGATGTATGAGAATCCTTTAATTATACCTTTTTTTTGGCAAGTGAGGAAGTGTACTTGACCTAAGAGTTTTGGTCAGCTCTGCCTATTTGAATAACCTGTGACTTGATCGATAACTAATGAAAAAAATAGGATTTCATGAAATCATCTGTTATACTCATTTCTTCTTCTTAGACTGAGTTGTCCTCACCATTCTGGTTGAATTATGAGAAATATGCAGTTCCTTGTGCTTCTGTAATACATCTTGCTGGAAAACAGTGTAAGTCCATTTCTGCTCTTAGTTTATTACACAACTCCCACTGAACACAAAGGATCTGAGGACATCTCTCTTAGGGTAGAAATGGCTGTAAGGCAGATAAGATTTGTGATGCTCGCAGACAAGTTGCCAGCTCATGCAAAGGTTCCCATGTCTCAAGTGAACACTGACAAATACGTATCTGGGATCAGGCTGACTCACCTGTGTGTTAGAATTGTTAAAATAGATATTTGAATTATAATGTGTTTTGTGTTTAGAATTTATTGAATGCTTCTGAGTTGCTGTCTGCACTAAACTTACTTATAACATCTGTATCCCTTCCTGTAAGATAATATTTAAGAGTTTGTGAGCCTCCATGATTACGTAAATCACCAGACAAGAAAGAGACATTAACTAGTGTGAAGGGCTGATCTTACACAGGTGTTATGTCTTGTCCAAATAGGAAAGTGCATCAGCACCAGATAGACTTTTGTGGGACATTGACGAGGACAAAAGATGTTGGTTGTTCTGTCCTCCCCTCCGTGAAGACAGGTCATGCAAGTGGATTCCTTCTGTCAGCTGAACTTGCAGCTGAGAGCACAAGGGAGAAGGGAGATAAAACCCCTAACACAAAGGAACTTGATTATCTATGTTGTTTGGACTCTTGCGAGCAAGATTTTCTAAACATAAGCAAGATATCCCCAGCTGTTTAGCCTGGGTTAGCCCTACAGGACATATAGAGCTTGCTTATTATAGAAGTTTCTATCACTTTTTGAAACTTAAGATGATAATGTATTTGTACATATCTTTGTTTAACTGCTTTAACCTTGTAAATAACTTGCTAGTTTCCTTTTCCCACTTAATAAATCTGTATATAGTTTATTATAGGATTGGCTACATGTGTTGTCTTTGGTGTGAGATCTAAAGTGCAGTTGACCTGGAGTAAGTGACTTGTCCTTTAGGACTGAGAGTAACCTGAATATTGCTGTGATTCTTGGTGTAATGGACCATCTCTCACAAAGGCCTAGTCTTCACTTACCGGCTGGTCCGGCGGCACGCCATCGATGTTCTGGGATCGATTTATCGCGTCTGGTTAAGACGCGATAAATCGATCCCGGATCGATCCCGGAAGCGCTCACAGTCGGCGCCGGTACTCCAGCTCGCCGAGAGGAGTACGCGGCGTCGACGGGGGGAGACTTCCGGCCGCGTCTGGACCGCGGTAAGTCCGGAGTAAGGTACTTCGAATTCAGCTACGTTATTAACGTAGCTGAATTTGCGTACCTTAGTCCGAAGTCCGGACTAAGTGTGGACCAGCCCAAAGATACATTCACCTGGGTGGAGAGAAAGATCTGAGTATCCACTGTCCGTGGCTCCATGTTTATTCTGTTATAGTACCTGTGGAGTTTACACTTGATAATTGGTTGATGAAATTTAAATATAGAACTCACATCCAATTTGGGGTTTGTGCCCTGCTTCCTAAGGTTTGGTATGCCCTGAGGTTGGTACGCACACTATTGAGACACTGGCAGGCAGCTTTATAACTTTATCTCCCCCTGTTCCCCCCAGTTCCAATACAGCACTGGTTCTCAACCAGAACTATGTATAGCCCTGAGGGGGTGTGTACCCCGAGGGTAAACAGAGGTCTTCTGGGGGTACATCAACTCATTTAGATATTTTTCTAGTTTTACAGCAGGCTACATGAAAAGCACTAGCGAAGTCAGTACAAACTAAAATTTCATATACGATTCATTTATACTGCTCTATATACTATACACTGAAATATAAGTACAATATTTATATTCCAATTGATTTATTTTATAATTATATGATAAAAATGAGAAAGTAAGCAATTTTTCAGTAATAGTGTGCGGTGACACTTTTGTATTTTTCTGTCTGATTTTGGAAGTTTTTAAGTGAAGTGAAACTTGGGGATACACAAGACAAATCAGACTCTTGAAAAGGGTACTGTACTCTGGAAAGGCTGAGAGCCGTTGCAATACAGCATCATCTGCAGATTTTGTTAACATGCTACTTTCAACTTTTTTTCCGATTATTAATTGTCAGCAAGGATGCTACACTGGTCCTGTGGTATCCTACTCTAGTCAGCGTCTTCTCTACAGAAAATGTTTGTGGCAAATATCTTCCCTTTTAACTCATCCACCCGTCTCTTTTTACATAGATTTCCAATATCATACATTTTCTCTCATCTCATCTCTCTACAGTGCTGGTGCTGTGGGCAGCAGGCTGCGTTTGTCCCTTTCTTCTCTGATAAGCCTTTTTAAGGTAGGAATGAGTGGGTTAGGTCATGCTACACTTCCATGCTTTTGGTGAGCACTTCTTTGTGTGAAGGTGCTTATTAGAACACCTGTAATTAATAGTGAGGAGTCTTCTGATTGATTTGCTCTGTCCTAAAGAAGATGGCTCCACCTGTTATTCAGACATTAGCAGAGATCAGATCATTTGGTTTATTTTATCCTCATCTTTCAAAAAAGCCTAAATGCAGAAACATTAATTAATTTCATAAAAGTTTATAGTCATATACATGTGCTATAGTTGTGGCCATTTTGGCTGTATGCACTGCAGTCTATACAATGCTGCATGAATAAAATATTAACATAAACAAAATAAAATGCAGCATTATGCCATTAATGTTTTATCTATATTATGATTGTATCCAATTTGAACATTACTGTGTAAAAAGGAGTGTCTTTCTGGCCCAACTTTTACTGTATATTAAATATATAAATTTGTATATATAAGATATTTCAAACAAATCAGAGTCATACACTTGAAAAGACATACTTCAATTTTAGACTGCAAGAAATTGTGGAAGCTTTTATTCAGTGCTTTACATTTGGAATAAAAATTTCTCTGACACAGTATTCTTGACATTTTTTCAGGGTGGCTTTAAGATAATCGTGAAGGGGATTGTATAGTGTAATGACATATGTGAAAATTTAGAGAATGTGAGACTCTAAGTGATTTAATTCCTTTGGTAACAAAACTCATTATGATAAGTAACAACATCCCAGTTATTTATTCCATTTATACATGATTTTTGGCCTTGAAACATAAAGTAATGCCATGCAATTTACTTCTTTACTGATTGACTCATTTTGGTAAGTGGCTTATTTTATGTCTTCATTCACATAAAACATCTTATCAAAGTTCTCTTTCTGTATACATTGCAAATAACTGTTTTTCCCCCCCGCCACAAACCTAATAATGGCTTAATCCTGCAAGATGCTGAGCACTCTGGCCCTAATCCAGGGAAACATTTAATACATACTTAATTTTAAGCATATAAGTAACTCATAGAGCTACTCACATGCTTATGGTTCAGAATGTGCTTAAGTGCTTTACTGGACTGGCGTCAAAGTGTTCGGCGGCTTGCAGGTTTAAGGAGGGAAGAACAATTTAATGTTAGAGACCTTCCCACATCCAGGTCCATTATTGCAGATCTGAAAGGAGAACTTTGCAGTGAGCACTGATATGTGAGGTCTGCTCCTGCTTAGTGGAAGTCAAAGTGGGATTTACAATGGGAGTAAAATCAAATCTCTGGTTTTGTTGTTTGATTGGATGGTATATATCAAATGTACCAGTCTAGCACTCTTTCATGACCAAACAAATCAACTGTCAAATGAATAGGAAACCACTTCTTTTAATTTTAGACATAGTGGTATAGGCAACGATTTAAAACATCACAATCCCACTCTGTTCACATTGTTACTGTCATGTCAGCACTTCTCTTGTTTTCAGAGGTTTATAGCTCGGTCATAAAAAAATTGTTCTGAGCTATAAATCACACTCCAAAAACAGGTTTTCAAATATGCTGTTTTCAAGATTTAGAGTTGTAAACTTTTTTCTAAAGTGCCATTTTCAGATGCTTGTATTGTCTTCAGACATTTCAGAAATGGAACCCTTTGTCTATATTTGGCTCAAGAATTCTAAACAGATGTATATAGTAAGCATACTTTGAAAGATTAATCTGTCTTCTTTCCTTTTTGACATGTTGGGGTGGGGTGATTGCAGCAGCTAGCTATCACAGCTAACAACAAAGACACTTGGAGTCAGACTGTACAAGCCTGCTTGTACTTGCATTGGTAGTCTGTGCTGAAGCCAATGCCACCACATTTTCACTGCTATTTTTAGCCCTTACATTAAAAGTAGTGTGGGCCCACTTGAGCTGTGAATCACACCTTTTGATTGCAGTGTAGGCATACAGTTAGTGATCTGGGATGAAAAACTCTCATTTGAATCAGTCAGAACAGGGACTTGAATCTGGGTCTCCCACATTCCAGCCACTCTAGCCACCCTCACCATGAACTGAAAAAAATGGGTGTCAGTCCAAAAATGCACATTTCTACAAGATTCGGTTTTCACAAAAAATATTTTACAGGTTTTGTTTTCTGTCCAATGTAGAATGAAAACAAATTTTGAAACTACAGAAGTTGCCATGAATTTTAACTGTTGTTCTTGAGTTATCTCTATTAGCTACAATGTCTGACCCATTCACACACTCAGTCAGGCCTTAATCCCTCAAACACTCCTGTGTTTACCTTTATGCACATTCATTGCCCCAGTTGTGTTTCATCGAACACACACATTATTCACGTGTGTAAGTGTTTTGGGGATCAGACACTCAGTTATGGGGCTAATCCAACTCTCTTTGAAGTCAAAGGGAGCTGGATTGAGCAAAGGGAGTGATTCCAAGAAAATAATCTGCCGGATTCTCAGCTGGTGCCAATTTACTGATTTACACCTGTAGAAGATCTGGCCCACTCTGTTTAACAGTAATATGGAAAAAACCTTAAAAGGTCTCTATCATGAGTATTTTCAGTAGCCCCAAAATATTATGCATTACCACAGTCTGCTCTCACATACTATAGCTGAATGATACAACAACAATAAACTGCAATGTAGATATTGCAATGTATATATTGTAGATAGGCATAATGAATTTGAATACTTAAACTATAATTCCTATAAATGGTGTTGCTTATGAACTGCTGAGTTAGAGTTTCTTTAGTCATAATATCAGCAAAACACTTTCCACTGTGTATAGCACAGCATATAGTAGTCTGTCCTATAAAATATGGTTTGATGATTATAAGCTTTATATATAGTAAAACATCTGTGCATTCACAATAATGACTTTTTATATCATGCATTTTTATTAAATATTATATAAATAATATTGCTTTTATATGGTTCCTCTGATGAAATGTATCATTTTAAAACCTTAAAAATATATGGTTGACATTAACCTTATAAAGTATATTTGGAGATGTATATAAATATTAGCACTGCATAATACAAGGAATCCAGGAACCAGGAAAAGAAACACTCTTGGTCTACAAACCTGTTTATACGTATCCAGTAAGTGCATTCCTTTTTTCTAGGTGATTACAAGCCTGGCTTTCTCTGGAATCTTAGCATTCAATTGTGATTTTAAACAATTATCTCAGTTTGGGAACAGGACAGAGCCACACTGTCAAAGACTGAGTTCCTGGAGACACTGTGGCTTAGGCCCCAGTTCAGTAATGGTGATTCCACAGGTGTATTCATGTGCTTAAAGGTATGCACCTGCTTCAGTATCTTGCTGAACTGGGGACTCTGAAAGGCAAAAAATAGCCTTGGTAGCTCCTTTGCATTCCAATGTTATTGTCCTTATGGGGGCTCCATTGAAGATGTAGCATGCTTGCTCTTTCTGGCTAACCTGTTCTGCTGGCTGGCTGTTGAGACGTGGGAGCAGGGCCTCAGTACTGTATATTTCCTATTCCTTTGGGATTCCCAGAACCAGACAGGAGTCCTCCTGTGCCAGTGGAGTAAAAGGATTGCAGTTGTAGCCCGTCCTGAAAAACAGAAAAAAAGAATGAAAACAATGGGGCATAAGAGATTGGAAAACTTTGCATGTTTTCCATCTTATCTCTGCATCCCCAGGCAGAGTTTTGTCCTTAGTGGCTAATTTCGGTGATCTGTGCAGTATATGAGCAGCATCTGTTAATGCTTCGTTTCTGTGGTTTATAAATAAACTCTATATCATCTATTCAAGTTGAACCATGTTATACAATTTATCTTCCCACATCCTACAAAATTTTACAAAATTTGGGTGAACTGGCTTGGCAAGTGGAAGCAACAATAATATATATTTTTTTAAATTCCAACAGGTTTTTAAGCGAAGGTAATTAATGTGATAGAAACTAGCATGAGAGCAATGGAGATTACAGTCTTCTATTCAAGCACATTAGATAGGACATTGTTTCTATCTAGAGCGCCTCAGGAATTTTCCAACAAAGGTCTTTTGGGTCAGAAAATTCCAATTCATTGAAACTTAAACTGGTGGGGAAAGATCCATTTTGACGAATCACCTGATTCAAAAAAAAAAAAAAAAAAAAAAAGGAAAAAGTTTTGAAATTGTCAAAACAGCCCATTTTGACATTTTTGAAAGAAAACATTTTGGTTTTGGGGGTTCAAAATGACTTCTCACTTGAAAATGTTAGTTAATGTATACTAAAAAAGGTACAAAATTGAAAAGGTTGAAATCAAAACATAACATTTCAAAATGATCTAAATGAAAGAGTTTGACTCTATCCATAATTATTTGATTGTTTCATGAAAATTTTTTGAGATTTCAACTTTTTGTCACAGCTGGGGACAGGAAAACATTTTGAAATGTTCAAAATTCTCACTGGATGGGAAAATGGTTTCCTGTCCAGCTCTAATGTTTTCTCCATATTGTCATATCACTTTTCTGAGAATAAGGCTGAAATTTTTAAAGCACCACCTGCCTTAAAATAATCATGCTTTGAAATAGGCAGATAAATGATAAGTCATGCTTGTAAGGCTATCTCTACACTACAAGCTAGTGATATGATTTTCCCCTGCTCATGTACACATACTCTCATCAAGCTAACATGAAATTAAATGGCAGCATAGACATACGAAGCTTAGGTAGCGGCAGCAGAGGCACCGGTGATACTGCGATAAGTACATACCCACTGGTTTCAGCCAGCTTTGTACATCACCACTGCCACTACCCAAGCTACTGCAGCTACACTTATTTATACTCATGCCAGCTTGATAAAAACAACTGTGAGAATGTGTACACGAGTCAGGGAATCACAACTCCAGCTCACAGTGTAGAAATCACCTAAATGGAAAAAAGGATTCCAAGCTAAGACATTTTCTGTGGATGATATAACCTCCTGCAAGTCTACTACATGCCCTGGGTGCATCCAGTATTTGTGATCTGTGAATGTGCACAAGGGCCTAGTAGTTCAACCGGCATTTTCATACTTGGTGGAGCAAGGGAGGCACATAGCCAGATTCAGGGACTGGAAAGTTATCCATGGCATACCTGAGTTGTTAGATGGTCCATGAAACATGCCACATTAACAATAAAAACAAAGAGGAGTCCTTGTGGCACCTTAAAGACTAACACATTTATTTGGGCATAAGGTTTCGTGGGCTAGAACCCACTTCATCTGATGCATGAAGTAAAAAATACAGGAGCAGGTATAAATACATGAAAGGATGGGGGTTGCTTTACCAACTGTGAGGTCAGTCTAATGAGATAAATCAATTAACAGCAGGATACCAAGGAAGGAAAAATAACTTTTGAAGTGGTAAGAGAGTGGCCCATTACAGACAGTTGGGTGTGAGTAACAGTAGGGAGAAATCAGTATTGGGGAAATTACATCATCTGCTCAAGAAACTCCATAAAGAGGCACAGGAACAAATCTACACTGACACACCCCTAGAGCCCCCACCAGGGGTATTCTACCTGCTACCCAAAATCCATAAACCTAGGAATCCTGGACGCCCCATCATTTCAGGCATTGGCACCCTGATAGCAGGATTATCTGGCTATGTAGACTCTTTCCTCAGGCCCTTTGCTTCCAGCACTCCCAGCTATCTTCGAGACACCACTGACTTCCTGAGGAAACTACAATCCTTTGGTGATCTTCCAGAAAACACCATCCTAGCCACTATGGATGTAGAAGCCCTCTAGATCAACATTCCACACAAAGATGGACTGGCATAGCATCCCCAATACCATCACGGCAAACCTGGTGGCTGAACTTTGTGACTTTGTCCTCACCCACAACTATTTCAGATTTGGGGACAATTTATACATTCAAGTCAGTGCGACTGCTATGGGTACCCACAGAGCCCCTCAGTATGCCAACATTTTTATGGCTGACTTAGAACAGCGCTTCCTCAGCTCTCGTCCCCTTATGTCCCTACTCTACTTGCACTACATTGATGACATCATCATCTGGGCCCATGGGAAGGAGGCCATTGAGGAATTCCACCAAGATTTCAATGATTTCCACCCTACCATCAACCTCAGCCTGGACCAGTCCACACAAGAGGTCCACTTCCTAGACACTACAGTGCTAATAAGCGATGGTCACATAAATATCACCCTCTACCGGAAACCTACTGACCACTATACTTACCTACATGCCTCCAGCTTTCATCCACTCCACATCACATGATCCATTGTCTACAGCCAAGCTCTAGGATACAACCACATTTGCTCCGATCCCTCAGACAGAGACACACCTACAGAATCTCCATCAACTGTTCTTAAAACTGCAATACCCACGTGCTAAAGTGAAGAAACAGATTGACAGAGCCAGAAGGGTACCGAGAAGTCACCTACTACAAGACAGGCCCAACAAAGAAAGTAANGGCATCTAGTAAAGGATTCTTAAACAGTTTTCTATGCTCATTCACACTAAGGAAAACTTCCTGGCAGATCTCTTAGATGGTGAAGTAGTCTTCTAAAGGAAGAGATGGCTGGGAATACGTGATGTTCGTGGATGACACTTATAGCAGAACATATGTCTGCTGGCTCTGTAGTTGCTCAGTGCATGTTTCTCCACACTAGAGCATCTTTTTATTTCAGTATACCAGTTCAAATCAATCATGAAAAATACATTTGGCAGCACCAGCAGGTCACAGGTATTTAAAATACCTAGACAGCTACTCCAATAGGAACAGGCCTTCAGTATGTTCACTAGCGGGCACAAGAATTCACTTCCTATACAAATACAATTAAGCACAAACTTGACCACTTTTAGAAAGAACAGCAAGACTCACCTCTCTGAAAAGGCTTTCTTAGCTGATTAACTCCTGATTTCCTTAGTGATTGGGTACAACTGTAGGCAGCAGGGGACTGTGGTATTTAGGGTCTCTCTTACTGAGTTCTTGAATGTCTCAATTTAAACCTTGTAAGACAATCAGACACCATCTGTGTTAATTTTCATAAGAATTTCATTCGTTGTTACTCATAATTATATTGGCTGAGTCCCCAGTTCAGCAAATACATGCATAACTTTAACTATGCAACTATTATGCCATAGATTAATGTGAAGGTACTAAGATTAGATTTAAAAGAAAACACATGTAAAGTTATAAAATATAACTATGGATTTAAATTAAACTTTGCCAGTTTTTGGAACATCTACAAACTTGATGAACTTGTTGAGTGTTTGGACAATGAAGATAAATGAGTTCAGTGAAAGCCAACAAAAACAGTAAGGGGCTGGCGTGACAGGTTAATGATGGAAGATTAAAAGACCTACGGCTCCAAGCTTGCAACTGACTATGTGGACAGACTTCTGTACCTGCTCAGAACCAAATATACTTCAATGGGGTGCCCCAAGAATGCAATGGTCTGGCTATATTCACTCAGTTGCAGAATAAAGCAATATATATAGACAGTATAACTATCACCACTATAACCACCTACAAATATTTGAAAGAGAAGGAAATAATTATTTACAGTGACAGAGAGGGTGCAATTAGGCATACTGAAATGAAATTATGAAAGGAAAACTATCGGCTGGTAATTAGGAAAAACTTCCTGAGAATAAGATGTTAGAGGGTGGAAGAAGCTCCCAAGGGAACTAGTGGAAAATCTAATATCTAAGACCCTTAAAATTAGACTGAACAATGAGGATTGTCCTCTATTATTGTCTGAAACAGGAGGCCTACAGATGATATAATTATAAATTCTGTACTATTGGATCCCTACTAATTCTTTGATTACTATATGGCTTTTTTAATCATGAACCTTTGAAATTTATTTCTTGTATTGATAGATAGTGTGACAAAATTCCTCCTCTATCTTGGTGGGTCCTGCGCTTATTGGCGGATTTTCTTGCCTCAGACTGTGCAGCTGACACTCCAGGCAGTAGGCACAGTACCTCCGCATTTCTTCATGTACTCCAGGCCAGAAAAACCATCGTAGGACTCGTGCCAGTGTCTTCTCTACCCCCAAATGCCCCCCCAAAAAGATGACTATGATCAAGACTTAATGCAGAGTTCTGGTGTTTTTGAGGTACTAGGATCTGCTGTAGCTTCTGCCCTTGTACTGGTGCAACCCGGTATAAGAGATCCTTCTTCATTATGAAGTAGGGTCCTGGTCCCTGGGTTTTCCCTTCCACCGGGACCCCATCTATTTCAGTCACCTCCTTCCTAATGTTGTCATACCTTGGGTCTTCTGCCTGGTCCCGTCCAAAATTTCCTCTCCCGGGGCTAATCTGCCCAAGATCTAGGGGCCCAGTCTCTGTTGCCTCTACTGGTTCAGAAGCATTAGGGTGGGGGTCAGACTCAGGTGCTTCTCCCTCCTGCGTGGCTTCCTTTTCAGCTGAGTGGGTCCACCTACCTACAAGAGCGACCCTCTGGCTTTGGGTCAGTATTCAGATTCCCAAGGCCTTAGCTGCCCTTCTTTCCCTTTTTGTCTTTCTACCCTGTCTGGGAGTGGAGAACAAATCTGGGGATATTTCAGAGAACATTGGGGGTTGACAGTCTGCTGTGGATGCCTCACCAATTTTAGGGTCCCCATCTTTCTCCAATCCCCCTACTGAGAGTAAGTTTCCAAATCCTGGAAAGTCCCTCCCTGTGAGCACCGGGTATGGGAGTTTAGGGACTACACCTGCTGCTACCTCAGTAGTGTTCCCTTGGATCTCAATTTTTACTGGGATGGTGGGGCAGTAACTAACTGTCCCATGGACACATGTTATCCCCATATGATTAGCCTGTAGCAGCTGACTACGCTTCACTAGCTTCCCTGAGATAAGTGTGATCGCACTCCCCAAATCAACCAGTGCCATGGTCCCTACCCCATTTAGTTTCACTGGTCTGGTATACCTATGTGGGGTTAGTGAGACCCCCACAAGGTGGATTGGGGAGCATGGATCTGCCCAGTTCCCCAGGTTACACTGCATAGGCTCCTCAGCATTGGGACACTGTGCAGCCATGTGTCCCTACTCCCCGCAGGCATAACATCTGTATGGAGCCCTAGGCGTTCCTTGGTCTCTTGATTCGGGCAGTCTAACATCATGATCGTCTTCTCCCTCAGTGCTTTGATTCTTTGTGGCCTCTGATGGGCCTTCAGCCTCTCTCTTTTTCCACCTGGGCCCTCCTGGTGGCCCAGTCACCCAAACTTTAGGGCCTGGTGCTGCTAGTTTAACCCCGGGTGCCTCTTCCTTAACTGGTCGGGTCAGCTCCCTCGCTGTCCTTTGCCTCTCTACCAGGGCGACAACCTAGTCATAAGTGGAGGGTTCGTTCTGGCTTATCCAGGCACGAAGGTCTGGTAGTAGTCCCCTCATGTATCGGTCGATGACCAGAACCGCTAGTATCTCTTCTGGACTCCGGGACTCTGTTTGCAACCACTTTCATGTGAGATGGATGAGGTCATACAATTGGGACCGCAGGGTTTTGTCTTCCTGGTACCTCCAACCGTGATACTGTTGGGCCCGCACTGCTGTCGTTACCCCAGATCTGGCCAGGATCTCTGCTTTCAGCTGGGGGTAGTCTGCCGCAGTCTCTTCAGGCAGATCATGGTAGGCCTTCTGGGCCTTCCCACACAGGAATGGGGCAAGGATGCCAGACCACTTATCTCGAGACCAGGCCTCCCGTAGGGCTGTCCTCTCAAAGGCCAGAAGGTATGCCTCTACATCATCCTCCCGTGTCATTTTCTGCAGCCAATGGTTGGCCCGTATGAGCCGCGTCCCATCATGGATGCGATTCAGCTCTGTAAGGGACTTTACCTGGTTTACCAGTTCCTGCAACATAGCTCGGTCTTGAACAGCCTGGTCCATTAGCAGGCGATTAGCCTCTTGCTGCAGCCACACTGCCTCCTGTTGGGCGGCTGCCTGGACACGGGCAGCCTCCTGCTGGGCCGCCGTAGCTTTCACCACATCATCCATTGTGGTGAAAAAAAATAAACCCTCTGCCTTTTCTTTTTGTTTATGGTGGTGGTGTTTTTCTTTTTTTTTAAATCTCCTTCCTTCTTCTGCTGCGCCATGCACCCCAAGATTCCCACTCCTGACACCAGTGTGACAAAATTCCTCCTCTATCTTGGTGGGTCCTGCGCTTATTGGTGGATTTTCTTGCCTCAGAGATTCACCATGTGGGTTGGGGAACAGCCCAGAGACCTTCCCCTCTGGAAGAATCCACAGTCCAGGTCAATTGGGAGGTTTGGGGGGAACCCGGGCCCACCCTTTACTCCGGGTTCCAGCCCAGGGCCCTGTGGATTGCAGATGTCTATAGTGCCTCCTGTAACAGCTGCATGACAGCTACAACTCCCTGGGCTACTTCTTCCTGGCCTCCACCAAACACCTTCCTTATTCTCACCACCGGACCTTCCTCCTGGTGTCTGATAATGCTTGTGCTCCTCAGTCCTCCAGCAGCACATCCTCTCACTCTCAGCTCCTTGCGCCTCTTGCTCCCAGCTCCTCACACTCGCACCACCAACTGAAGTGAGCTCCTTTTAAAACCCAGGGGCCCTGATTAGTCTGCCTTAATTGATTCTAGCAGCTTCTTCTTAATTGGCTCCAGGTGTCCTAATTAGCCTGCCTGCCTTAACTGGTTCTAGCAGGTTCCTGATTAGTCTAGTGCAGCCACTTCTCTGGTCACTCAGGGAACAGAAAACTACTCCTCCAGTGACCAGTATATTTGCCCTGTACCAGACTCCTGTACCCCACTGGTCTGCGTCTGTCACAATAGAGAGAATCACAAAAACAAACGAACACTAGCACATGCACTTTTGGGGACAATCCTCCACTGGCAGGCAAATTGCCAGTTAAAAACAGCAGAAAATACAGTGCAGCAAATAGAATAGATAAACTAAAATGGCTTCTTCATCTCTAAGTTCAAAGAGCTCTTGTACATTTTGGTACAGCTACTTTGAAGTCAATGGAAATACACTCACTTATACCAGAGATGAATTTATCTCACCATGCTATGATGAGTCCTGTGGGTTTCAGACTCTGATGTAGGGCACTTAGCAATACAGGATGCTTGAATCTTCAGTTTTATTTTGTATGTTCTGGTTGATATTATCAAAGGGTCAAATGGAACCAGACTTCCAACTCTCACTGACTTTCACGGCTATGTGGGTGCTTAGTTCTCTTAGGTTCCTTAGAAAAATGGCAGTCTCTGTGTGCTCTGCACACCTGACAAACAGGACATAGCAAAATGAAGTAGCAAATACAATGAACCCCTATGGATTCACTAAGTGGTTCTACACAAATTTCAACCTTTCCAAACCACCATGCAAGTTCTATGTCCTCCTCCTACAAGGTACCCTGCCACTGACTTTTGGTCCGATACCAAAAGAGGATACGATGGTTAAACGTATCAAGCATACTCAACAATAAAGACAGCTGAAAATACTTTCTAAAAAAATCTACCGAATACCTGTACAAATGAAGCTCCTTAGCCGATGGCCTTTTTTTTTAAATGGCACATAAAACTTGCTAGATGCCATTGAGTGAAAGTGTAAAGGTCTTGGGGGTAAGAGTAGAAAAACATAATGTGTGCTTAGACATTTTGGTTTAAGTAGAGTAGATAAAAGGTTTTGGTGAAATAGGGAGGGGAACGGGTAAATGACCTGATCCAAAGCCCACTGAAATCAGTTGGACCTTTGCCATTGATTTCATTGGATCTTCAATCAGGCCCGGAGAGAAGATAGACTGAGAAAGAAAGAGAGAGAAAATGACACTGTGCTGCTGCTCCTGCTCATGAACTGGTTAAACAAACTTATGAAAACAAAGCCTTCATCATATCTCTGCTTCTCGAATATCTGAAGCATCTACTGTAATCAATAGCATGGTTTGAAATTAGGCAGAGGGTCTGGCAGGGGCTGGGGGAAAATGTTATTGCACAGAGGTCAGTTTATATATTAATTTTCTTCTGATATGGTAATTACTGTACATTTTCATTCTGTGAAGCAAGTGTGGTGCTGTTAAATATTTTTGCCATGTTGCTTGTTCTCTGGTGAGTCATCATCTATGGTGATATTCTTAACTAAGACAAGCATAATTATCTAGTTGCTTTCATATGGGCAAACAGATGGGGAGAGAGCAGAATATTTTCAATATATTCCAAGCAAAAATCTCAATAAACAAGAAGTAGATCATTATTTCTTTTCTACCTGCTTGCTGCCTGCAACTGTTAACAGAGCTCAATTTTCACCTATAACTTGTTTTGTGTCCAGCAGGAGCTGTCTTTACATACTCTACATAGCTCTGTAAATGTGTATAGAGCCTAAAACAAAAATAAAATGAGTTAAAAGACTAGATTACATCCATAACTTTGGAGGCAGTGAGAGCTGGAACAAGGGGGACTTGGGCTCCTAATTATTCCTTTAGAAATCCAAGTCCAAAATGTAGGCACCACTGACATTCACATAACCACAGTTCAGCTGCTGCCTAACTCTGTAGGTTCCTAAATTCCCTAAGCACCTATATTTCCACCATTCAAGTCCCCAAGGTACCTAAGTTTCTGTGGTGTTAATCCTAAGAGATGACACCATCAAGCAGCTTGGTGCCTAACTCACACATAAGTCCCATATTCTCCCTGCCTAGCTCGTCCATGGACCCAATCTGTTAGATGCATTCAGAGACTGCATTGCTGCATGTCTACCAGGTCAAGTAAGGTATAGCACAGAGCCTGGTGCTGCTCCCCTAAAGCCCTGTGGTTAGAGTATTTACCTTGTTGGAGTTTCCCATCATAGTGGACGTATGAGAGTCAGTCTGTTTCAGTCCGAATGTAAACCAATGATGATCTGCAGATATGTCCTCACATCAGACAGACAAAGGCTGGTGCATGTCTGCTATCTTTTAATGAGCTTGCATTGTTCAAGAGAAGGTGTTGAGCAGTGTAAGAAGCAGCGCCAGCTCCAGGCACCAGTTTACCAAGCAGGTGCTTGGGGCGGCCACTTCGGAGAGGGGCGGCCCATCCAGCTGTTCGGCGGCAATTCAGCGGACAGTCCCTCACTCCTGCTCGGAGCGAAGGACCTCCTGCTGAATTGCAGCCGCAGATCGCGATTGCGGCTTTTTTTGTTTGTTTGTTTGGCTGCTTGGGGCGGCCAAAACCCTGGAGCCGGCCCTGGTAAGAAAGCACATTTCTGTGGGGACTGTGGGGATTTGCTAATGTCTCCCTGTGTGTAGTTCGTGAAAGGCTGTGAGAGCCTGCATGTAACTTTGGGTGTGCCTTCACATGCTAAAGGCTATGTGAGAGCGAAGCCTGAAGGGCTGTTCGTAACTAGTATCAATTATTGGGAGTGGACCACATCCACACTGACTGAATTGGCCTTGTCAACACGGGTTCTCCACTTATAAGGTAACTCCCTTCTCTTCATGTGCCAGTATATTTATGCCTGTCTCTGTAATTTTCACTCCATGCATCTGAAAAAGTGGGTTTTTTTACCCACGAAAGCTTATGCCCAAATAAATCTGTTAATCTTTAAGGTGCCACCAGACTCCTCATTGTTTTTGTGGATACAGACTAACACAGCTACCCCTCCGATACTTAGCAGAGCAGAGTGAGAGGTACCCTGATCCAGAGAGTTAAAGGGGACACAGCGGTCCCACAGTCCAGGTTTTACCCTGGGCAATGTCATACCACCTACACAGGAGGCTCTATTCCACCTACTTGGCAACCAGAGTACCTGCACAAGCACACAGATGTAAGCTACTCTATGAAAAGGTGTGAAGTAACTTATTCTCTAACCACCCTCTAAGCAAAGGAGCAGGAGAGAAGGAATGAGAGTGAATAGTAATTCATTCTCTAGCCTACTTCTAGGACAGTGCATAGCCCCGTTACTCGAGGCAGTATTTCCCTTAATAAGGAAACTGTAAGAATTGGGTTCTTTCATAATATGACTTTTGTCCTGACTTTCTTTTAAACCTTGAGAGATTCTTATAAAAAAGGCAGGTATACTTCTGTTAGCTGTGTTCTGCATGGTTTCTCCAACAAATGTGGCTAAGATGAAGTTCCTGTCTCAAAGCTGATTTCAGAATCTTACTAAGAATTCAAGAAGGCTGGCTGGTTGTGTTGTGGCAGTGCAAAGTGATGCTAACAAGAGAATATATATTGACCATTTCACCTCTGTGATGGAATCATCCTGGGAAATATTTGTGGATTTTTTAGATGACTGGACTACTACCTCTTGTGTCATGATGTGCTTGGGAGCTCAAGTGTGAAACTGTCCAGATTGTTTTAGCAAAAATAAAATGGAAATAAGGAAGTGGAAGTGACTCCAGTAGACTCCCCTCCCTCATCACTAGTGTGGAACATCAAATGCAGCACCAACTGCCAGTGTACAATTGACAGATTAGTTTTAATCAAATTTTATTCCTATTTGTTATAGGGTAGAATTAACATTACAAATGCATTATACACACCATGTGTCTTTACAAACAGACTGAGCTGGTTTCAGATCAACACCTACAAAAAAGACCATGAGCATACAAAAGTATGGTATTTAATAGAGAACCAAGGGAAGACAGCCTTTGACAATAAAATGCAAAGGAAAAAACACTATTATGTTTGTGTGAATGACTTAAATGGTGCAGTACAAACAGGACCCAAACAAGCAGTTTATCCAAAGCAATGACTACAGTCCTGAATGTATTAAGCACAATGGACATTGTGGAAATTACCTAAAATTTCTCCTCTGAAAAAATTACCTTCAGTTTGAAACCAAACTTGGAATATATATCATAAATCAAATAATTTTGTTTGTGAAAAAGTTATGAGCAAATAAAAAGCAGGGGTTAAAAATGATGCTTTGTAACGTTAGCTTTACTTTTCACACTATAAGTGACATATAGATTTGCTTGCCTCCCATATGGGTCAAATGTGATTCAGGTGAGACTGCCCTGTGTTCGGAACACAGGGATTACAAAACTGTTTCAAAATAACTTTAGACTGGAGTTGACACAAATGTCACAACACTGTGGTGCAATCATTTGGTCCTGCAGAACAAAGTCTAAAAGGTAGGAAGTTGGCAACCCTAAATAAAATAGTAGAAAAATAATCCATTGCTGAGGTTAGGACCTTACATTTTTCACATGGTTTCTCTCTCTGAGATTTCTTTTTTCTAACTTTAAGCCATTGAAATTGCAGTGATTCTTGCTCCCTTTAATGCAGTATTCATGCCTATTTATACCCTTGCATACTCTGATTTGTATTTTCTGGAGTCACACCTTTTCTATATTCTAACCTTGTTCATACTTTTGTTCTACTTTGAAGCCAGCATCTTTCTAATAGCTGGCTACTATCTGATTGGAAAAACAGACTGATAGAAATATTTGACCGTTTAGTCTGACCAAACCGGTTCCACAACCCCCCCATGCTAAATAAGTTTTGAAATTTCAAACTGCAGGGCTGAAAGCAAACAAACAAACAATAAAAGAATCTAAACAGCTAAATCACAAGCTAATTCCTTGACCATTTATAGTAAATTGGTCAGCTAATTTTCTATAAAATGAAATTTGTCCAAAAATTCACTTTTTTACATAGAAATTATTTGTTCTGCCTCTTAATTTCATGTGGAATCAAAAATAAACCATTTGGTTGTAGTAGTTCATTATTCTACAATGATTTACCACCTTATTTCACACTATTGGATTTAATAAATGTGAAATGTTTGTGGAAGGATGTGTTCTTATCTTTGAATATAGTGATGCTGAGATAAATAGAAAGGATGAAATCCAGGCTTAATTGAGGTCCAGGAGAGTTTTTCATTGACTTTGATGGGGCCAAGCGTTCACTCAAAACACGCAGAATACTTTTTGGAGACAGAATGTACAAATCTGTTTTTTTTTTTTTGTAATGGAAAAACTGGAAGGTAATATAACAGTTATGGCACTCCATCCCCAGGGGAGACTGGGAATGCAGGAGTGGGGATAAATCACACAAACTGGCTTGCATAATTTTGAGTCCTGGTTTATGATACAGACATTAAAGATTAAAAAGAAAAGGTATATTTTCTAGAATCCTCTTAATTGGGAAGGGAAAATAGATTCAGGGGGAAAAAAAAGAAACTTCCTGCATTTTCCCAGACTAATTCCTAGAATCATAGGTTTAAAGGCCAGAATTGACTATTATGATCATGTAATCTGACCTCCTGAATAAAAGAGGCCATAGAATTTCACCAAGTGATTCCCCATAATTTCTGACTGACCTATAGTATATTTTCTAGAAAGACATCCAGTCATGATTTGAAGACTTCATGTGACAGAGACATCCCTTGATAAGTGTTTAACTAATCTGAAGAACAGAACATCACTTCTTTGAAGATTCTGTAAAGCATTGTTATTGTCAAGTACATGTGAATTCCTATGCTCTGGCTCCTGTAAACTAAAAAACACGATATTGTCTGTCCTGGTGATATTTCCAACCTGTATTGAAGCAGAATGTTCCAGAAATTTTACAAGCCCACTGTTTCAATATTTCCAGACACATTTGGGTGACTCAAGAGATTACTCTGAGATCTTAACTAATGAAATTCAAATGTCAAACCTTTTGATGTTACTCATTACTACTATATAATCAGAACAGCCAGCTCACACAAGAGTCAGAACTGATTCCATTATCTCATTTATAGTGCCACAGGTTAAGTGACTTCATAGCTGAAGAAATGGCTGTAGAATTAGGTTTCCACCATGGAATTTATGGGTCTCTATTGCAGGGGAGGGAGAAGAGGATGGAGAGACTTTTCATGCTCTTTATAGCATATTTTAACGCACTTGCATTATTCCATGAGGCAAAGTTGATTTTTCCCCCATGTGGAATACTGAACGCAATATGATTTTTCATACCTAATTTCAGTGATGCAGTTTCAAAACATTGGTCTTCTCTTTTTCATTTTTGAATTTCTTTTATTATAGCTGCAGGAATTAAAATCCAAGACAATATTTTCCACTAGTGCATAACAGAAATCAAGGGTATCTGGTGTATAATATATTAAATCTACCATAGATTACATGGGACCTTGCTCTAAATCAGACTGTTTAAAATAGAAGTGTCAATAATAATCAATAAGAATAAGAGTCAATAATAAGGCCTATGTGAAGCACACATGTACAAAACAAATTTCAAAAAGGAGTTATACATTTTTTTTAAAAAATCAGCTTTTAAAATAAAAGAGCAAGTCATAGAGTACTTGTCAATTTTGATTCCCTTCCTCAGGTAAAACTACTATGAAAGAGCTTTACTTGAAAGAGGACTGAGTGGATTTTAAGTAAGCACTACCATATCTGGACCAATAATTATTAATTAATTATTATTATTTAAATGCTCACAAAATAGAACAGACCATGGGAATCCATTGTCATAGGAATTCAGGGGCTGCGATAATTCTAACTTTAAAACTTTAATGCATTCCAAGTGTAATATATGTGTGTGTATATATATTATATCTATCTATATAATTAATAAAACAATTGTTGGCATATTTTTATCTGACTAGACATCAAGACTGATTTTTATTTGGAATGTATAAAAGCAACTCTCTTGAGTAAATGATTTGGGGGGTTTTTTGTTGCTTTTTTCCATAAACCTATGAGTTTATGGAAACCATCTATCTGTGGAAAACAATTGCATACAATGCAATAATACTCTCAAAGAAAAGGTCTATAATGCATTGTTCTGCTGATTCCATGAAATCTCCTCCCACTTTTGGCATTAACTTCTCCATCACAGGTGCTCCGCATACTCTTTCTAACCATTATGCTACTTAGAGGTCTGAAGGTGTCTACAAATTTATATTGAGCAGGTTGACATAGTCTGCAAAAGATTTGTGTGGCTGGGTGTGCAAAATTTTACAATTATAAAATGTCAAAAGAAAAATAAACTGAAAAAAAAGACAGAACTTTATAAACTCAGTATTGACCATTTCACATCAAAGGAAGCTTCTACTACAATATACATCCAGCTTTACTATAAGTGTCCCTAGAAGATAGGTTGAAAAAATGTCCTCTAGAGAGCTCTTGGGCAGGACTCTGTGGCCAAATACCCCCAGGCACTAGTGGCACTGATGGGGACTGAGAAGGCATGTGTGCTGTCCTCTCCAGGTTACTGCTTAGGACATAATATAGGTGTACGAAGGCTTCCAGGGTGAACCTGTATTTCTTGTAGGCCTCTGAGCCAGGGCAAAGCCAAACACAAATGCCAAATGCCAAACACAAAGCACTACCTCATACTCACTGTCACTCACCTCCCATGCTCTGCCTTCTCTGTATTTCACTTCAAATAGCAAATTTTTGTTTCCTTCCCCTCCATTCTCACTCCTGTTATGCTGAGTATTTCAAGGTTTTAAAACAATGTTCAGAATGAGCTACTTAGGTGTATGGTATGCAGAATAATATGGGTAGCAAGTCTTAACATGTGTTTCATGGTCACTTGCATCTCCAATAAGATTAGACCCACCACAAATAGCTGAATGTATGGGGATCCCCAAGTACTTCTGAGCATTCTCAGGTCAGGAGATTTAGGCCTGACTAACAAGTTTTTTCTGAAAATCCCTTATGCACTCATTTTGGAGAAGTCAGTTTGGAGAACTCAGTGGGTTTTGTGCCCATGCAAAATTTTGAAAATTCTAGCAATGAATTCTCCAGCTCTGCTTACTGATCTCCATCCATGAACCTCTCCTTTCTTTGTAGGATACTTGCAAAGGTTTGTAAGTGTCTCAGAGAGTAACTTAATCATTGCATCATGTCTCTATTGGATTATTAACTCTTTGGGGCAGACACTGTGTCTTGCTACCTGTCCTGTGAGTCACCTAGAATTTGTTCTGGGAGTTGTAGAGTATTCACTTTCCAGCTGCTCTGTTGCATTATTCAGCTTCTCTGTATTTTTCTAACTAGCATACTAGCTACTCATATATCTGTGTCCATATCACTGGTTTGTTGTGCCTTAGCAATATTTAGTGCTGTAACCTGTTCTCATGGCAAGACCAACAGATATGTTCTGTTTATGACTCTTGTTCATTCATTTCCTGGCCTTTCCTCATTCAGCTGTTGTCATAAGGAAATCCATTAGTCATATGCTACCAAATGAACTGATTCTATGGATGCATTTGTAAATACCTAGTGTTAAGGTACTAGCTATGAATAACTGCTTTAAAAAAACGTAAGAGGCAATGGTAGAATAAATGGGAACAGACTTTGCTCTTTGTCAGGCTCATTAATATGTCACTTTAAAAATCCACAAAACATATGCAGTTCATCATGCAGCAAATCAAAATTGTGTAAACCACATAGGCTCCCTTAAAATATGTTTTTCAATAAAATCTTTCATTCTATATGAATTCTTTCTCAGCTGCACATCAAAGGAGCAGCCAGTGCAGAGAGAAGAGAGACAGCCAGCTAAAAAGATGCATTCCAATTTGAACTCCACTTATTCCAGTTTATGCCAGGAAAATTCTATCCATCCCAAATGATTTCTTCTGCCATGGCACATAGGATGTGCAAGAAATGGTAAACATTTACTATTCCTATCAGCATAGCAAACTGTTACTTTTATTTTCCTTCACTGTGATTAATTTTCTGTGTCATTCCCATACTCAGGCAGAACTGAGAAGTTGTTTACAGATTTACTTGCTCCTGCCCCCTTTGATGCTCTCCAGATTCTGCTAGAGATCCTGGCAAAGTCACCTTCCTAAATATGTTATCTATGTGCTTTTCACTTCCTTGGATATTAAACTGTCTGTTAAGCTGGCTCTTAACTTACCCAGTTTTACCCTTCAGAGCAAGACTTGGACATGACTTTTGACATCTATTACAGCTTGAAGTAAGGAATTTCCCAATCTTCAGGCTGGTGGACCAATCCAAGGAGCAACCTCAGTTAGATTCAGGATTCAGTCCAAGGGGCTCATTCAGCAGCTGAGGATCACCAGAGAGCAAGAAACCTAGCCATGCTTCCTTGCCCTCATCCATGCCTCATACACCATTGGTCTGTAAAGGGGAGGGGTAAGGCATAGGAAATCCCTCAGCTGACCATGTCAGCTGACTTAAAATTTGCTTTGCACTGTTGGAGAGGTACAAAGCAGACTTAATAAAGACAAGGATCTGTCTCAAAGCATTCGTCAAATGGATACTCTCTTTTGCCTCACTGGGTTATTATACGTACACTCTCCCATCTTGTCATCTTCCAGGAGATATCCAAGGTGCCCTGCAAAAATGTCTCAGATTTCCTGATCTCATAGTCCATTATAATTTATACAATATATTCCCCTCAGTCTGCCTCCCACTGCTTTAGATGAGAGAGAAAACATGTGGGTTTTGCAGTTTGTCCAGAAGGATAACAAATATGGGCTCTGGCAAAACAAGGGTCAAAGTGCATGTTCCAACACCAAGAGCCCCTCAGACAGAGCACCCTCTCATCATCTTCCTTTCATTTATATTGAGGAGCTCCAGGTTGAGTGCTCCTGCTGATCTCAAGTGTAGCAGTATGTCAAAGGGAGAGAGGCAATTTCCAGGTAACAAGGTCCCAAACCACTTAGGGCTTTATAAATTAAACCAGAACATTGAATTTTATCTATTGGAAGCCACTGCAGATCACTGAGGACAGTAGTGTAAGAATGCAAATGGGGTCTAGGGACAGTGGACAGGGATAAGTTATAGCAGGAGGCCAAAGTCACATAAGGTCACCTAGTGATCATTATAGTGCTTATTTAAGCAAAACATGCAGGTCCAGATCTACAAAGGTATTTAGGTTCCCAACGCCCATTGATTTCAGTGGAAATTAAAAGCCTTAAATACAACTATAAATCTGGGCCCCAATGCACAGATGTAGAAAAAGTTGATAGATAGATTAGATAGATAATCTTTGAAAAACCTGGAAAAAGGGAAACTTTAGCTCATTGCAACTTTGCTTCCTCTTGAGAAAGGGGATATGAGTTTTAGAACTGCTTGAAACCTGAAGGACTTTGTTCCCATAAGCTTAACAAGTATATGGCTGCAACTCCTGTTCATAGGTTTTGAGAATTTTAACCCTGCAGATTCTATTGAAACCCTTTCATCCCCCGAGGCTCAGTTTTTCCTCTCACTGGCATACCACCTTCCAGCAACCAATATCCGATGGACTCCTTTCCTGTTACTAATGAAGTCTTTTGGATGCAGCCCAACCTCCACCTTGCCATTACGCAACAGTTTACTTTCATACCTTGATAGCAAATTTTTGAGGTGCCCGGTGCCACTCCCTCCTATTCTCGGAAAATGGTTGGGTGGGAGGAATGACATAATGCAGTGGCAAGAACAGAAAACACTCTGCCATAACTGCTGGCAGCTACCTGTACTGAACTTAGGATAGATGCATTCTATAGGCCCAAAATTATTCACACTTCTGAGTTCTGTAGCTATGCCAACCTAAACCCTAGTGTAAACATACCGAGGTCAATTAAACAATGCTTCCATCAACCCAACTGCCATGGCTCGGAGAGGTGGAGTTCCTACAGAAACAGATAAACCTCTTCTATCATAGCAGGAATAGTCTAAACAAGAGCGCTACAGTGGCATTGATACAGTTTGTACATTAGTCTATTGTAAATAAATGCTCCCACCTGCACTGAATAGAAGATATGTGAGCATATCTAGGACCCTTCACTTTTCATGGCACTGGGCTCCTTCTGATCTTAATGCACCTGTTTATCAATTAGCCTCTGATTTCTTTCCAGAATTGAGGAAGAAAGATACTACCCTAGTTCAACATTCACAGATGGCTGCATGAACGCAGGCCCAGGGCAGGAAGCAAAGGATTAGGAGGGTGGTGTTGTAGTAAACAAATTTACTGTGATCTCCACTGTAAAAAGTATGAGAAAGTTCATAACATACTAAATGTTGATGGGAAAAAGTACAAAAAGCAGACTGAATTATTTTAAGCAAAAGGGCCTACGGATATATTTCCAGGACTATGTTAAAATCATTCTTGGTAAATGCAGAAGAGGTGGAACTGGACATAAAAGAATCAAAACCAGTGTAGCAGATATTAGGCCTAACTGATGGACAAAATAATGAGGGAATGGGCTATTCCCCCCATCAATCCTTTTTTTGGGGTCCTTAAAGAAATAATCTTTGGGGGGAAATAGCGAAGAGGCTACTGAAGCAAGCTTCACCATCCAGGATGTTTCTCCTACCATGTCCCGGGACCCTGGGGCCTTTGACATTCTAATCCTGAGAGATGTCCTTACCAGAGGGAAGTTTCAGAGTAACAGCCGTGTTAGTCTGTATCCGCAAAAAGAAGAACAGGAGTACTTGTGGCACCTTAGAGACTAACAAATTTATTAGAGCATAAGCTTTCGTGGACTACAGCCCACTTCTTCGGATGCATATAGAATGGAACATATAATGAGGAGATATATATACACACATACAGAGAGCATAAACAGGTGGGAGTTGTCTTACCAACTCTGAGAGGCCAATT